>NC_056742.1:229486577-229691577 GCF_019279795.1 Protopterus annectens
ATTGCAGTAACACACCCTGGAATATGCTGGTGTTACAGGATGTGTTGCAACATACCCTTATGCAGGAATACAACATCAGGTACACAAATGGATATAGCCAAGTACTGCTAGCATGCAACACACACACTGCCAGTGTAATATCTGACACAGGAGCTGTGTGGTGGACAGACAACACATGATAGGCACACCTCTGTCCAGCTAGAGGGTAGGCCCACAGTAGTGAGCTATGCAGACAGACTGCAGTCCAAGGTAAACTAGTATGTACACACACACACACACACACACACACACACACACACACACACACACACACACACACACACACCCTGTAACACCAGTACTATGCAAAGCATTACACCACTCTACTCACTGTCTATCTGTATGTCCCAATCCTCCTACATATATGTGGCTGCCCTGAGTGTGCAGGTTCTCCTGTAAGAGGTATTGCTACCTGTTGTCTGTAACATTGATGCCCACACACAGGAAGGATGTCCATCACACAGGGAATGTACAGGGAATACACCCACATGATGTAGGGATTCATAGTGGGTGGTTGCCATGACAGTGGTAATTGGAAGTACTACACATGTGTACTCATATATATATATATATATATATATATATATATATATATATATATATATATATATATATATATATATATGACTATCTGGATACGTACATGTACATATCGTCCCACCATATGTCCCAGGCATGGAATGTAGCCCTACCCCAGTCCCTATAGTCCCAATGTAGTAGTGCAAGGGGATGTCTGGTATGTATAGCTGTATATTGATAGACATTTGCTACTGTCATTGAGATTGTTGTCACAGACACGGTGTGTGTGGAAGATGACATCTGCTCATAACATGTGTGCCAATGGCTACTGACAGACATCCTAAGGTTATCATGGTACAGTACCTGCATATATAGCAGGCTCGACAGCCATGTCACAGCACAGGTTTGGATACACCTGTGTGACAGTGCATAACCACAACCAATGTGAACACAGCCACATATGGTACGCTAGCATAATAGTACAGTATATGGACTATCTGTCCTACACCATCCTCATATGTGCCACTCACAGAATGACCCTACATATACTGGGCTGCTACTCAGTCTGGACTGATGGCTGTCTGTGGTATGGGACATGTGTGTGTATGGCCCTACACACATGTATGGTAAAACGGTACCATACAGTGGGGCAGCATATAACAACAGATAGAAGGGGAGCTAGAACAATGACATCTACCACATTCTGTACACAGGCCATAGTACATATTAACAATACACACATTGCCGACATTCACCATCACTACACAGATCTCAGTACTGTATAAACATCCACAGGATTTCCAGGGTATGGCATTAAGTGTAACCCCTACTGTACATGACATGTGTAGCACTCTGATATATTACTGGCAGCTTATCAGATATGTTAACACTATTTACGGTGTACAGCACATATGCACCACTTCATGCATGACATATGTACAAAGGTTGACAGAGGTGTGGCTGACAGCACATACACAGGGCCAGTACAGACATGTTGCTGTGATACCCTCATTAATCTACCATTGTAATGGGGTATGTTGCAACATATGTCCAATGAAGGATATGTAGTCAGTAACTGCCATGGCCTTCACCATCAACAGACTGCAATCCTCACAGTACCTTCCGCATTCCACGGATAGATGCATTGTGGCTAACACATTACACCAAAGGCACAACACTGCCCAGTCTGCAGATGAGCCTGCAGATGGGGATTCCTGATATAGATGGAACTGACATGGCAGGTATTGTGACATGTACGACAGGCTTATCCAGACAAACACTGTTAATCCAATATTACTCCATATGCATTATAGCAGCACTTACAGTTCATAGTCAGGTCAGGCACATCCCCCTCCTGTTTGTTGCCCTCTTCCCACAGTGTATGTTGTTAGAGGTAAATCCCAACCCATCTGAAATGCTGTTTGCCAAACGACAGTTCTAGCTCCTGCTTACAGTGACAGACAAGGGCCAACACCACCAGGATGTTCCCAGGTATTGGAGCGCGTTTCCATGCAATTGGCTATGGGAATGTTACCACACCTTTTCCACATGCAATCAGCTAGGGAAGGCCTGCAATTCATGTAGAGGCCATCAGCTGATCATGAGCATCACATTAAATACACATGCTGCTGCCTAAGCAATGCAGGTGTGGGCCTCCACATCTGCCAGAGAGGGAGTGGGGGAGGCAGACAGAGGCAAATACATGTCAGGGAGGGGTGGGAGGGTAAAACCAATGTATGTTTGTGTCACACACCTACCCGCACAGGGTATCAAACACCCGACAGCTATGTAGTGCTATCACAGTTCGATGCTGTTATTGGATGCGCCACATGGGTTATCTGGTGGGGAGCACTCAAAACATATATGTGATGGTGAGTGACATCTGCAACAGGGATATGGTAGATATACAGGAGATGATGTACACGTGCCTGTCTGCATGAACAGGTGCCAGCATCGGCACAGGCACACTCACACAGGGACGCACACACATTAACACAATTGCTATGGCCAGGAGTGCAACCCATCAGTAGTGGGATTGGCACAACACATCAATGTGCAGGGAACACATGCACCACATGGGTGATACGGAGGTCATATTGGCAGTGAGTATGAGGGGGTCTCAAACATAAGGCAGCATGCTACACTGTGCCCTGGGGGGAGTAGTGCATGTGAATGTGGACATACACACCATACAGCACACAAAAGAACACACAGAGTCCAGTTCAGACATGCATGGGTGCATGTCTGCATGGGTGTGTGGTGGCCAACAGTGCCAGCAGGCTATACAATGGTAGGCAATGAGTATACCTTGGCATAAGCCCACATGACAATGGTCTGCATTGTGGCACAGGCCTGTAGCTTCCGCATTTGCCCCCAAAGGTGGGTGTTGCATCTGTCTTCCAGGCACCTGGGTGACTATTGCGTGTGGCCAATGCTGTGCATCACTTGCCATGTATGTGTTCCCTAGTCCATGACTTGGATGGTGTCTAGGATGTGCACACCTCCCACATGCATGTACAGTGACATGTGGAAGTGTACCTGGGGTGTCTGGCCCATGTTGTGAACACAGCTTATCATTAGATGTGCCAGTCTTGCCACATGTGGCAGGGAGTGGTACTGGTCAGCAGATTTACCCTGCACCTACATCAATAGCATGCTAACAGCATTTCCTGATGTCAGTGTCATCTGTCCATACAGGCCATGGTATCAGGCATGGTATGTCCATTGTGAGTCACATGCGAAGGCACAGTGGGGTTGCTAACTGTTATTGGCAGGCCTAGATGTCACATGTATGAGTATGGCTTTGCACCCCAGCCTCTCAGCCATTTACATCTGTTATCCCTGTATGGGTGACACTGTGATATATAGTAGGGCCACCATAAATGAAATTAGCAAAACCCCACCACATTGCCCACAGATGTCACAGACTCACACCCTCCTCTACACAGGGTATGAGTTACAAACACACACGCGCGTGCACACACACACACACACACACACACACACACACACACACACACACACACACACACACACACACACACACACACACACAAACACACACACGTCATGTCTGGGAGTAGAACCCCTACCTAGCTGGATTTACTACACTACAGTGCTACGCAGTTATATTATGTGCCACAGTCATTACTGAAGTTCATCTTCCCCAAAGGTGTATTTCACAATTAATGACATCAGCAGGACTACCAAAGTAGGGCATTTGTAATGTACTGTGAGTGAGTAGCCTATAATGCATTGCTCCATACACAGACACTGAGACATACACATCACATCCGGAACTGGCATGGATGGAGATGGAACATACCACTGTTCTTAATCACACAACAGCAGTATGCAGTTACAGAACACGCTATGGCGATTACTGGGCTAAAAATTTCCCAGAGGTGTACTTCTAGATGAGTGACATCAGCAGCCTTGGCAAAGTAGAGTATTTGTATTGAATGGAGTGTGAGTAGCCTAAAGAGCACTGCTCTCTACCCAGTCAGACAAATACACAAACTCACACAGTTGCCAGGGCTGGGGTTTAAACACCTACCTAACTAGTTTATCACACTACAGCAGTACACAGTTACAGAATGCGCCATGGCAATTACTGGGCTATCACTTTCCCAGAGGTGTACTTCTAGGTGAGTGACATCAGCAGCCTTGGCAAAGTAGAGAATTTGTATTGTATGGAGTGTGAGTAGACTAAATAACATTGCTCTCTCCCTAGTCAGACACACACACACACACACACACACACACACACACACACACACACACACACACACACACACACACACACACACACAAACTCACACAGTTGCCAGGGCTGGGGTTTGAACACCTACCTAATTAATTTTCACACTACAGCAGTATGCAGTTACAGGACACGCCACAGCGATTACTGGGCTATCATATTCCCAGAGGTGTACTTCTAGGTGAGTTATATCAGCAGCCTTGGCAAAGTAGAGTATTTGTATTGTATGGAGCGTGAGTAGCCTAAAAAGCATTGCTCTCTACCCAGTCAGACACAAACACACACACACACAGACTCACACACAAACTTGCCAGGGCTGGGGTTCGAACACCTACCTAACTAGTTTATCACACTACAGCAGTACACAGTTACAGGACACGCCACAGTGATTACTGGGCTATCATGTACCCATAAGTGTACTTCTAGGTGAGTGACATCAGCAGCCTTACCAAAGTTGAATATATGTATTGCATGGAGTGTGAGTAGCCTAACAAGCATTTCACTCTGCACAGTCACAGGCAGAGAGGCACACGCAGAAACACACACTCACACAATTGACAGTTCTGGGGTTAGTACTACTACCTAACTACTCTGTCACTACAGCAGTATGCATTTATGGGATGTGCCATGCATATTACTGAACTTTAGCTCTCACAAAGATGTAATTCACATTGGATGATCTCAGCAGGCTTGTCATACTACTGCTATGGGGAGGGCAGTGTGTGCATGGGCCATACCCCATTCATGTAGGGGTTGACATGCCATATGTGGGCACACACGGGGTCATATGTCACAGGTGCATGTATACAGCTACTAGATGGCTGCTTTCTTGTACAGTCTTGTTGCACAGCTGGCATGTACACCACATAGTCTGTCATGCTGACAGGTACTGGTGGCTAGTATCTGCAGTGGGTTACATCTGCACCACATGTGTTGGGGGCCCTTAGGCTGTGTGCCAGTTGGGACAGGCCTGCATGGCTCCTTGTCACGGTCACCCTCTTCCACACATCTATGCCCATGTCCCTGTGGCTTATTATAGTGTGTTGTCCTTACATATTTGTCTGTATTCCTATCCACTGTGTGTGCAAGGCAGGATTGGTGCATACTGACATATGTTTGCACTGAGAACTGCAACTTCCAGATATGTCTGGTCCACTGGTGGTTGCAGACATGGCCTTCATGTGTTTGTGTGTGAGCATGCCCAGTATGACCTCTCAGTATGTTGTTGACTGACATTGCCTTCATTCCTCTAAGTGAGTGAGCATGCCCAGTATGTCCATCTGTGTTTCATGTGTGGACCACATCCAGGTTGTTTGCACTGCGGTGCTGACCTTTAGTTGTACACCGACAGGTAGCATGCTGTATCTGCAGGGTATCTATCGGTCATTTGCCATTGACTGTTGCTACATTTCTGCATAGCAGGGGGGACACCTGACTGTTTCTACTGTTCTACACAAGAGTGGGGGGCACACCTGACTGTTACTCTATGTGTACGTTGGAATGGGGGGGGGGGCGCACCTGACACTTGTACACATTTGCTAGGACTGTACTGATATGTCAGGTACTATATTTCAGTCTATAGTCTTAGCTATCCTGCTGGCTAGGGCTTTCCAGTGTAGTACAGATCCTAGCTTTGTTTACCTACATATTAATGTCTGACATCCTAGCCTTCACAACTTACATCTGACTTCCTGGCCTGCTGCGGTCTGACTGTGTAGGCCTGGGGGTGGGGCTTAACCATAGGGCACATTCGGAGGCCATAGTACACCATTTGTTTGTGTTTGTCTTCACCTGTCCTGCTGGCTGAGACTGTTGCTGGGCATGTGATCCTTCCTGACTGGTATGTGTGGCTCTTATGGACACCCCTGTCACTCAGGCCATTTCCTGCAGTGGGTTTTGTCACCCTGTGTAGTACTGGCTACTATGGTGACTCCAGTATGTGTTACAGATCTCATGCTGCCACTATGGGTGTCTACCCTCTGCTGCCTTGACATCCGGCCATCCAATTCCTTTGCATGTTCACATCCATACCATAGCTACAGATAAAAACACATTCTACTCCATTTGACAGTTGGTAGGTTTATTGACTTACCTTGAGGGTGTGCAGGTCTTGAGGATGGTGCTGGAGGGCTGCATATATCGGATGCACATAGTACACTCCCTATACATGGTTGGGCACAGATAGTGTCATGTTTGGCATCCCTTTTACTGTCTGTGCCAGTCAGAGAGAGGTGTCATTCCCTGGGGCCCTACTGTGTCAGTGCATATGCTATGCGTTGCCTCTTTGCCAAGGCCAGGGCATACTGGGCACGCCCCCTTCTGCCTACTGGAACAGGCTCAGGTTGTTCCTCCTCTGACTCACTCTGTACCTGTGCAGGCCTTGGCATTGGTGGGGGGGGCTGTGTGGCCCTGCCCCATGCTGTTCCTGCTGCAGCTGTTTCCGCAGGATCATATTGTGTAGCATAGCACATACCATTACTATTTGGGTACATGTAGCTGGTGAATACTGCAGGGCTCCACCGGATGTGTCCAGACACTGGAGTCGCGACCTGAGCATCCCAAACACACGGTCTATTATATGTCTGGCGTGTGTGTGCATCATTATGGCATTGTTGTTCAGGTTTGTGGGCATTTCTGACTGGTGTCATCAGCCATGGCTTCAGTGGGTACCCAGCATATCCCACTAGGTGACTGTAGGGGATGTCCACATCGGCAAATCTGTGGTACAGCTGCGTCAGTTTCCATATGTGTGAATCATCATAACTTCCAAGGCAGCCAGAACACACACTCAGTACAGTGCCCTGGGCATCACATACGACCTGGCAGTTGATGGAGGGGATGCTCCTGTGGTTGATGTAGGCTCTACCATTCTCACCGGGTGGTGTTTTGATGCATAAGTGCATGCAGTCTATAGCACCCACTACCCCATGGTGGTTAGCTATTTGGTGGAAGAGATGCATATTGCGGGTCAACACCTCATGTGTGTTGAGGAAATATATGTGCTCACTGGCATGTGTTGACATGGCCTCCAGGAACTGGTGGAATACTTTGGATGTGGATGCCTGTAAGATGCCTATGTTATCCCCAATTGTAGTTTGGGAGGTACCTATGGCTAGTATACCTAGGCCTACACATACCTTGGTATCCACTGGGATTGGTTCCCCTCGACCAGTGTGGTGTGTCAGGTGTGGCCTGCACAACTTAACTATTTGCTGTAGGAGGTCTCTGTCCACCCTATAGCGCTCCACTATCTCCAGCTCATGTAGCCCCTGGTAGGTTACCTTGGGTTTGTACACTCTGTCTCCTCACTCTGGGTTCTTTGGCAGCATTGACATCCTCACCACCCTCAACCTCTTACAAATGTTGTTCTATGTTGCCTGCTGAAGCTCTTCTCAGTTTGTAGGTTTGGTTTTAAAATTTCCCCGCTTGTATACACCGGTAGTGTAGAGTGTGGAAAAAACAGGGGGGTAGGTGTTTGCTTAGTTTATAGTGGTGTTCTGGGCTGGGCTGGTCTGCTTCCTGTGTGATTAGCTGATTCTGATACATTTCACCTGGCAGATTAGCTAGTTCTCCTTGATTACCTTCCTAATGCTGCTTTCCCTTCCCATTGCCTCCCTGTTTAGGCTCCTGTGTGCACTGCATAAACGGAGTGCTCAAATGTGCAAAGAGCTGCTTTTTTCTGGTTTAACTTCCTTTTTCTTCCTGTACAACCCGGTGCGCGGCGCGCACACCCGCTTACACTTTGTAAAGAGTATAAATTCAAAAAATACTGAAACAGTCAACTATGAATGAAAGGATCAAGCCCTGTTTCAATGAGGCAGAATGCAAGTCTATTTGTAATGAATAGTCTTCTTAATATAGTCGCACCACACATCCAAAGTGACGAAAATTTCAACGAGGTAGCTTATAGTAAATTGTAGCTCTTTATTTAAAATAATAAAATAGGAATGTTGAGCGCTTTCATCTACACTTAGGTAGACTTCATCAGAACATTTCTCCATTAAAAAAAAATCAGCTCTTATATACACAAGTTACACCAATTACATAACAATAGTAATTAACATTAAAATGCTTAAATCATTAACCCTGTGGCTGCTACCTCACCTCATATTAGAATATTTGTTCCATTAGACAGACTAGGAAAAACCTTAACCTACAGATATAATCCCTGTAGAAAGAATATTCATACATACATAAATAATATTCCTTCAGATATGCCTGTATTTACTCAATACCTTGTCACTAAATCATATAAATGAAATTTCTATGTGTCCAAACAATGTGTGGTCGAACTAATGTTCCATATACATAAATTTAATAAATAAGGGTATGAATCCAATTAAATGCAAACACCCTTTCATGACAAATAAACTATGTCACATGAAATATATTAAAAAATATTATTTTCTAATATGGGCTTAATTGAGATGCATCAAATATTCTAATATGAGGTGAGGTAGCAGCCACAGGGTTAATGATTTAAGCATTTTAATGTTAATTACTATTGTTATGTAATTGGTGTAACTTGTGTATATAAGAGCTGATTTTTTTAATGGAGAAATGTTCTGATGAAGTCTACCTAAGTGTAGATGGAAGCACTCAACATTTCTATTTTATTATTTTAAATAAAGAGCTACAATTTACTATAAGCTACCTCGTTGAAATTTTCGTCACTTTGGATGTGTGGTGCGACTATATTAAGAAGACTATTCATTACAAATAGACTTGCATTCTGTCTCATTGAAACTTTGTAAAGAGTGCTAGGCAGGTTTAGACATACCCCTAGCTTAGCTGTGCTACGCTATGAGCAATCCCGAGCCACAGGTTTCCAATCCACTTACAGTATGTCTGACACACCCCCCCATGATGTCACCTATATCCTAGTCTTGCACCCAGCTATTTATACTCTTACACTCTTGGGACCTGCCTCACACCCTGGAAAATCTGGGATTCACTAACCCGCCCCTCATTTGCATAGAATTGCCTGCTAATGCATAGTTACATGTCCCACACTGAGCCTCCCCCTTAGCAACCATTACTCACTGGCCAGGTTGTCTTCTGACTGCCACTGACTTGCATGGCAGAATACTGATTTTAGTTAGAATGCTTATTTTATGTTTATTTTATTATTTTCCCCCGATCCCATTTGCGCATCGCTGCCCTATGCTTAACCAGGCGAGATCGGTGAAAAAAAAATTAAAAGTTGTTTATTTGTTTTTTAACATTTTGCAATGCCAATGGCCTTCTACTTGGACATTGGCATGCTTCCTCAATGATATGCAGCCTTTATTTGGAGCTGCCATAGCTTCGTTTTGTAGATTGCAGAACTGTACTCTGTTACTAACTGAGTACATTTCTGCACACTGCACTCATCCTGCACGGACAGCTGCCAGCTTCCTGGATCGCATGTTACCCACCTTTGCATGATTTTCACCTGCAAAAGAGGGTAATTTGCATAAAGGAGCACAGTCCGTGCAGGATTAGCCTAAGAGCTCACGTGCACTACCCGGGAGCTCGTTCCTGGATCGCACGTCGGCCATATTGCCAAAAATAGCTCTTAAACTAATCCTGCATGCTATAAAGGGCTTCATAAATCCAGGGAACTGTCTCCGATAACAGTGCTGATAAACAATAACAGTCTGTAGAAATTCTGAAATGCTGGATAACAGTAACAGTAACAGTGCTGATAAATATCCAAAGCTTCTGTAAGTATATTCAAATTCTCCTGAATAATATAAACTGAAAGTGTCTGTACTGCAAAGACCTTTCGCATATCAGACAAAAAGCTAATTTATGTGACTCAACTGAACATGCCCGAAGTACTTCCTAATAACATAAAAACCCTGTAATGTTTTACACTCTTCTTTAGCCATAGTTTTCAAGCCTTGTAATATATGTGCCTCACAGTGCTTAACTGTCTATTCATCATCTAACATTCCATTGCAAGTACACATCTTAAAAAAAAAAGTTAAAAATTAAAAGCCCATCCCAGTCTCATCTGGCAAAGTACCTGTGATGACCATGGCTAGCTGTACTACCACCATTCAGATAAATCTTCCTCGAGCACTACTCAAAGATCAAACACATAGAAAAAAAACTACAATAACAAATTGTATTTTTAAATGTATGTATATAACTGTATATAGTATTACTGTCCTTTCTTACTCAAATGCATTCTATTTTCTGCTTTACTACTGTACACTCTATATAGTATACACTTCTTTAACTACTCATCATACGATGCCATGATATACTACTGTTTGCTCTGTTTGTTTGCTCTATTAATTTGTACTCATCTCTGACTTTCGTATTTTTATTATGTATGTGGAACTTTTGTATTTTGTGTTGTTTTATGATTGCCATGTAGGTGCAGCTTTTCTCCCTATGTCTCTGCTGAAAATGGGCACTTGATTGCCCAGTCAGACCAACTCGGTAATCAAATATAAAATAAATAATAAATAAATATTTCCCTTGAGAATGGAACAGTATGTAGATTTTCCTTGAAAACTGTTATGTCTCCACATCTCATGCTCAGCCAGCAAGGTTATCTTTTCATTTTTACTGAACTATCTTTCCCCAAAACTGAATGCATACATGAAAACACAAGTCTGACTCTATATTTTAAGGTCTATTAGTCTACCTTAATGTACTAGAGTGAACTCACTCAGTCTAAGAATCAGCATACAGTTAAAGTTACTAGCTACTATAATACTTGCTTTAGGAATTTGTATTATTTCTTCAAATTGTTTAACAATTTTAACCCCAAACCCAGTTATCCAATAATCATTAATTAGGCTGTAAATGTCCTTTTTTATTTCTAAATTTACTGAGCATAACATTCCTTTTTTATCATTATGTGTACTTAGGATTTTTTGTATTGTTATAGAACACTGCCATAATATTTCCACAACTTTTATATACTCTTTAAAATGAGAACTAGTAAGTAAAGAATAATAATTCATGTTAAGTCTATCAATATCTTGTTGAATTACATATATGTTTCCTGTAAAAAATTATTTTAGCTTTAAATAATTTTAAATATTTATTTAGAGCACTACAGATGCAATGTTTGCTCTGAGAGTGTTGATGGAGAAATACAGAGAAGGTCAGAAGGAGTTGCATTGTGTCTTTGTAGACTTGGAGAAAGCATATGACAGGGTGCCTAGAGAAGAGTTGTGGTATTGTATGAGGAAGTCAGAAGTGGCAGAGAAGTACGTAAGAGTGGTACAGGATATGTACGAGGGTAGTGTGACAGTGGTGAGGACTGCAGTGGGAGTGATAGATCCGTTTAAGGTAGAGGTGGGATTACATCAAGGATCAGCTCTGAGTCCTTTCTTATTTGCAGTGGTGATGGACAGGTTGACAGATGAGATCAGACAGGAGGCCCCGTGGACTATGATGTTTGCAGATGACATTGTGATCTGTAGTGAGAGTAGGAATCAGGTTGAGGAGACTCTGGAGAGGTGGAGATATGCTCTAGAGAACAGAGGAATGAGGGTCAGCAGGGCTAAGACAGAATATATGTGTGTAAATGAGAGGGAGGGTAGAGGAATGGTGAGGATGCAGGGAGTAGAGTTGGTAAAGGTGGACGAGTTTAAGTACTTGGGATCAACAGTTCAGAGTAATGGTGAATGTGGAAGAGAGGTGAAGAAGAGAGTACAGGCAGGGTGGAATGGGTGGAGAAGAGTGTCAGGAGTGATTTGTGACAGACGGGTATCAGTAAGAGTGAAAGGGAAGATCTACAAGAGTGTAGTGAGACCAGCTATGTTATATGGGTTGGAGACAGTGGCATTGACAAAAAGGCAGGAGTCAGAGCTGGATGTGGCAGAGTTAAAGATGTTAAGATTTGCAATCGGTGTGACTAGGATGGATAGGATTAGGAATCGGTATATTAGAGGGTCAGCTCATGTTGGACAGTTTGGAGACAAAGCAAGAGAGACGAGATTGCGTTGGTTTGGACATGTGCTGAGGAGGGATGATGGGTATATTGGGAAAAAGATGCTAAGGTTGGAGCTGCCAGGTAAGAGGAATAGAGGAAGGCCTAAGATAAGGTTTATGGACATGGTGAGAGAGGACATGCAGGCGGTTGGTGTGACAGAGCAAGATGCAGAGGATAGGAAGAAATGGAAAGAGATGATCCGCTGTGGTGACCCCTAACGGGAAAAGCCAAAAGAGAATGATGATGATGATTTAAACTACCCCTCTTACAACCAACATTAATAGAAATACAGTTCATATGGGTCACTGTAAAAAAAATGTGTTGAATAGTCATTATGCTGTCATTTGCTTTAATCAAAGAGAGTTAGCCCATGCTGTTTAAATATTAATTATTTGTCCTGATTAGAGAAGAATCTACAATAATAGACCTCGGAGAAGAATTGTTCTTCATTGAAGGAGTTACCAAAGATCTGTGAGCCCTTTCAATGCCGAACGACATAGATTCAGGTAGGTTTTTAGAAGCCAGGATGTTAAGAAATTTACCATATTGTTACCTTCTATCCTCTCTGCCTAACCATAAATTATGATGGTATGCCTTCTAGATTTATTTTCTAAGTCATCAATTTTGTTTAGCATTATATTATTTTGTTTTAATAGGAACTCTGTATGATTTTTCTCCTTATGACATTCTTCATTCTGTAACATTCAAAGCTTCTTCCATCCCTGAAATCTGAAATTTTTGTTGTTCGATCATTTCATGTAACTGTTCCATTTGTTTTGTAGATTTTTTCTTTAAAATGTTCCAGTTTATTGTTCATTTTATCCATCTTATTTGAAATCTCTTGTATATTTGTGAATAAAGATTGTAGTTCATATTTTACTGATAAGTCCCATGAGTATAACTTTATATGATTCATCCCAGGCTCTCTGTTGTAGTCCTTTCTAATGGAATATTGACAGGAAAAATGTTGAAATCTGAAAATATTTTTAAACTCCTTCAATATGTAATTGGGAAGATATTCCCTAAAAAATTATTTAGGATAATGTTTTAAAAAAATGTTCCTGTCAAAAATATATTTCAAGTAGCAGAGCAGAACAAAAATGCTGTTAGTCTGGCACCATCTTAGCCACACCACCCCCCACAACCATTTAATTCTTGAACAGACAAATACAGTATGTGAGAGATGTACTTGCAGATTAACATTAGAGGCTGGACTTTCACATACAGAGACAAAAAACAAAAAACAGTTTGTCAACGACTCACTGCATCCACAAAGGACCACACATATGACCCACATATGCAGATGTGTTCACATGTAACTTACCCAAACCTCAAATGCATCTCAGGCACAGTCCTCAGAAACTCTGCATGTGCACAAACAAAACAGTTCCCATCACAGCACATAAAGCCACATCTCATTGAGTCTCATCTAGCAAGCCCATAAGGCACCACATTCCACAACCCAATATTCTGGTCAAAAGGGGACTCCATTGTGAGACACACAGATGTCCTTCTTACCAGGTTGCATAAGGAAGGTTATAGTTACTTGCTTGTCAGGGGCCAGAATCCATCAGATCATGCAAGCACTAAAGTCACTTACCACTGTACCAGTATGACTCAGTCATATTCCATGTTAGTGTGAATGACCTGAGATGTACCTTCTTGGCCTATATGAAGAGAGACATGATTGAACTTTCAGCATATGTGTCACAGGTAGGTATGTGCCTTGCACTGAGCAGCATTCTACCATCTCCAAGGATGATGCCATAATACCAGCAGAAAATGATCAGCTTTAACAATTAGCTTAGGTACTGGTGTCATTCCAAAGGAATCCAATACTTGTCAGCCTCAGAGAACATGATTGACAGGTCATGCTGCTTTGCTAGGGGTGGTCTTCACCTGTCACCTCTAAGCTTTTAGAATTTGGCCAAAACATCATTCACCCCATAGGGCCTTTTTTAGGCATTGTCAAACAGACAAACCTTCCAACGTAATAAAAGCTATTCAGGACAAGCCAAAGGTGTTACTGCTCAGTGCTAGGAGTCTCAGCAAGAAATTGCACTCCCTAGAAGTTCTTCTCACCCTGGAGAATGCTGACATCTGTGCAGTTACTGAAACATGATTTAAAGCAACAGAAAGCCTTCTGGCAGTGCATGGCTATAATGCCTTTCATATGTTCCGATCAATCACTGAACATGAAAGAGCAATCTACATAAAGGATAAGCACGACTCAAGGCTTGTCAGACAATATGTCCCCATGTCCAACTAACCATGGAAAAAAATTGATTAACATATTCTTGCTAGCTACAAGTTGCCCACCATGAACAAATAAACACATGCATCTTACCTGAAGTTACTAGAATCACTCACCATCCAGCCTAATACCATTCTCATGGGTGATTTTAACTATCTGTCCATTAATTGTGAGGCATACATGACCACTAACATGCAAACCCAAAGATCTCAATTTTATAAATTTATATGACCTTGAACAATTAGTCTACACTCCTAGTAGGGAGAACAAATATCCTGGATTTAGTAGTGACCAATATGTAAAAGCTCTGAATCATCATATCCTTTGTGAAATCAAATCCCCCCTACAAATTACAAAAGCAACAGCACATTCCTAAAAGTAGACTCAGAAGTGAATGATCTAGGTATACAGATAGTATCTTGAACTTTGACTGCCAAGTGTCCACAGTGGTGAGGAAGTCCTATGTGGCACAACATATAAGTGAATGTATGGCATCCAAGTTCAAAAAAATTATAGTCCCACTGTAGTTAGCCCTTGTTAGAGCAATAATCAAATACAATGGGCCATTTCTCGTGTACTTGACTAGGCACTTACAGCAGCTAGAGCGACTTCAGAAGTTCCTTACAAAGAAAATACAGAGTGTAAGCCACATGTCCTATTTGGATAGACTAATAGCCCTTTCACTTAACTCTGTGTCCTACCTACTATTAAGGGGTGACCAAAGCATGACCTACAAGGCACTCACAAATACAGTCTTGAAGGAGCTGCTACTCATTTGCAATTCAAACAGCATGGGGGTCACCTGATTTAGGGATGTATACTTAGTCAGTGACTCAAACAAAGCATGATGCAGAGAAAGATATTTGTCTCAGAGATTGCCCCTTCTTTGGAACAGGCTTCCTATTCATGTTAGGCAGAGGTCTTCCCTGGCAATCTTCAAATGCAATTTGGATCAATAAAGGAGGAATCTCAATTGCACTATGTCCCTTATGGGCAGGAGGTAACCTGTATGATACCCAAGGCACAGGCACAAGCCCATGCCATTCTCTTCCTCTAGGGTCCATATATTAGGGAAATTCAGGTTATATTTGCTAGGCTTATAAGGGTTCTTAAGTCGTTAGCCTAGTTTTCATGCAATATGTAAAGCAGCACAACAAACCAACATTTTAACCTGACACTTGAACAAAAGATCAGGGGGTGGCATTCAGAAGTAAAAAAAAATGATTGTATAAGGGACTGGAGTTAGGAACCAAAAGGAGCCCTGTGTTCACCAAGTTTATGTTGTGAAAGGAGGAGGAGGTCTTACTAGTTACTAAACAATTTAGGTTCATAGGTAGGTACTAGGCTATTGGCCCTAGGGCCTATACAAGCCTAGCCAAAAATGTACCCTGGCTTTCGCCACCCAAGAAAATTATTTTCCTGTGCCCCTGTCAAGCAGAACCACAGAAGTGATCCCCAGGGTGAATTTCCTATTACCCATCCAATCATCAAGATTTTTCTTGAAGAGTGCTAATGAGGAGCTCTGTTTGACATAGATAGGTAGTCTGTTCCAGAGTCTGGGAAGTCTCTGGGACAGGAATCTATCCCTCCAGCATGTTCTGTTTATTGTGGTAACAAGGTTCAGGTCCCTAGAGCGTGTAGCTTGGAGGGATTGGGATTTCTTAAAGTGGAGCATGTCCAACAGCTCTGGGTTTGACATAGCTTTGTATGTTAAGCAGAGATCGCCTCTGAGTAGGGGATATGCGACAGAGTAAAGCTGGAGTTTTTTGAGACGGTCTGGGTAAGGCTTCTGTTTGAGGCCAGTAATCCTCTTTGTGAGGTATTTTTGCGGCCTTTCCAGTTGTTGTAGATGTCTTGTGAGGTACATACCAAAAGGGGCATTGTACTCTATAATGGGTCTAATGAGTGATGAGTAGAGGGGAACGATGACCTCTTTTTTTTCCTGGATGAGCAACCTTTTGTGATGAGGTGTGCCACGTAGAAGGATTTCCTGACCACTTTGGAGATGTGATTATCAAAGGAGAGACTACTGTCCACCTGTTTCCCAAGGTCTCTTATCACACTTTCGGTGTTAAGTAGACTACCGCCTATGTGGTAGTTCATGGGTACAGAATTTTTACCAAAGGGGATGACAATGACTTTTTGGCATTGAGCTTGAGACCATGTCTTTGACACCAGGCATCTGTCTCAGTGAGGCCCTTTTGTAGGATGTCCGCATTGTTAGGAGTTGCAATTATGGCTCCTAGTTTGCAGTCATCTGTGAATTTAGTTAGCCAAAGACCTTCTGTGTTAGCCTGTACTTCAGAGAAGTAGGTACCAAACAGGAGAGGACCCAGGACTGAACCCTGCAGTACTCCACTTGTCACTGGTCTGAAGTCTGATTTGGAGTCTGCTACTTTCACAGTGTGGGTGCTTTCAGTAAGCCAGTTGGCAACCCATCTTGTGACATACGGATTTATACCTAGTTTAGTGAGTTTATCTATAGTTCCAGAGTGGGGGGTGGTGTTGAATGCCTTGTTGAGATCTAGATAGGCTGTGTGAACCACCTTACCCTCATCTATGGCTTTGGTGACTACTTCAAAGAAGTCTATCAGGTTTAGGAGACATGATCTGCCTTTTACAAACCCAAACTGTGTGGGGTCCAGGGTTTGGAAATCTCCAATGTCTTTGTTTGAGTTCCATGATGATATGTTCCATGGCCTTGCAGACAAGGCTCATCAGGCTAATGGGGCGGTAGTTCCCGGGGTCTGTTGTGGCCCCCCCCTTTGTGGAGTGGGATAACTGTTGCAAGAATTTAAAACTAATGTATTTCAGAGAACTGTACAGCCACAGATGTATCTTGCTGAGTACCTAAGTCTGCCCACTAGGCACTTGTTGTTTTTGAAGTAAACAATTTTTATTTTATTTTATTTTACATTTTTTTACCAGGGTAGTACATGGATCAAAACTAAGCATTTGCAGGTACTGCCTATGTGAAATAATTCACAAAGAATTAAAAGTAAACCAGCAAGGCAATAAGTTGTACATATCAGAAATAGAAGAGAAATAACAATGTATAACAAAAAACTGTATAGTAGAAATTAATAGATGTTGCAACAATTGTGAGAGAAATTCACATTTTACAGTTTTGCATGCTTATATTTCATGTTTAAATCATGGTGGATATGCTGTGGGGTAATAAGAGTCAGGTAGCTGGGGAAGTTGGAGTTAAGAGTGTTAGAATTTGAGAGAGAGTAAGACTAGAGATTGTAGGCCCTTACGTGATGTGGCTTGCCATGTGACAAGAACAGCTTGATTTGGAGTGGAGCAAGCTTTAAAGTTCAGCCCTAAAGTGGGGTAAGGGGTGTATAGTTTCCACTGGTATGTGGGGAGGAGGGATTTCCATGTTTAAGGAACACGAACAGAAAAAAGTGGTAGCTAGTATATACTATCAGTACTATACTTTTGCCAAAATAAATTGTAAAGCCTGCAATAAAATGTATAAGAGGGTGCTATGAGAGGACAATACCCACAATTTCTCAGCTCTGAGAAGTACTAAAACAGTTAAGAACATAGATATTCAGCTTATGAGGTTGAAACGTAGTTATTCAATTCTTCGTCACTTTATTGCTGTGTCCATTTGTAATATTAACTTTTTGAGTTATGCTGTATAGCTTCCTTGCTCAGAACATTCAAACAAGGTCAGAACATGCAATAATCTGTTCCATGAATGTTTTAGGCCGTCATGCTTTATGTATCCATTTGTGGTTTTAAAATTATTAGTAGGGAAAGGGTGCAATGTCCTAGTTCAGACTGGACAAGAAATGTCAGAACACGTGACAATGTCTTACACTCAAGTAGAAGGCCATGATTTTTGTTGATGCGTCGGTCTGTAGTTTTGAATTTTGGTTTTGGTAGAGGAGGAGGAGTAAAATTTCTTTATTCAGACTATTCATGAAATAGCAACAATTAAGTTTTAGTATCTAAAACCGTGACAGAGATATCATTAATCAGATTATTAGACACCATAAATAAAAAATACTGGTTCAAAATATATGTCTCACTCTCCCTATCTCTTCCTCTCTCTCTCTCTCAAAAAACAATGAAATTGTCAGAGATTTATGCATTAATTGAGAATCAGGCTTGTCACATGCAAAACATAACCTTAAAAAAATAATTTTTGCATGGAGAAGTCACCACTTGCACCTTTCATTTAGGGGCTGTTCCCCCATACACCCCCTGTTAATTATATATATAATTATACACTGCATATTAACTCCAAGATTACACAAACATGGGTAAGTACAAATCTCCAAATACCTGGATTTGTGCGATCTCATGCACCTGTCGATCAACTGCCTAGTGAATTATATGCAGTCAACTAGACAGCTGTTAACCTAAAACATCACCCTACTGACCAGCACCAATACATGTGTGTGTGTGTGTGTGTGTGTGTGTGTGTGTGCGTGCACGCATATGCTTATTGAAAGCTAAAAGAATAAAGATTATGTGCTTATGGGTAAGGTAAGTGCGTAATACCATAACTTTCAGATATACTAGATGTTTTGTCATTGTGTGTGCATGTGTTTGTATGCAGGTTAAGGTTATAATAAGAGCTATGTAAAGGGATAGATTTAGCACTGTGTACATCTTTTGCTGTATGTGGTATGTGCCTGTGTGTCAAGTGTAGCCATATTGTTATGCAAAAGTTTTCTTCTAAAGTAAGGTGTATGGGTGGGGTTAACAGCAGAGACAGGGTATTCCTTCTCTCCATATTTGCATACAACTTCAGTTTTTTCCTTCTCTTTGTTTTATGGTTGACTCATACTTTGCTTTAACTAATGTAATTGTACATCCTGAATCCCACATTGTCTGTATTTTCATTTAACTCCAATAGTACATTTGAAAATGTTTAGTAGTAGCACGACAGAAATTGGATTCTACAGTTATAGCACACAAAATGTTCAGTATCGTCACATTCCAGTGGTTCACATTTCATTGGCATGTTTTATGTACAATTTAACATTTGCAAGAAGTCTCTACAAGCACATTATTGTTGTTACTAACTGTACTTGGCTACATTTACCATTCCAAAACATTTAAAACAAACCTCCATAGAACTGTGTGCCCTGTTCTAAAAAATACAAAACAAATCATTCCAGATGGTTAGTTTTTTTTCTATTTACAGGCAAACTGACATAATAGGTGAACACTTGTTATTAGACTAAGAGCAGGCAAGTCTAACTTAGGATTTTGCAACTTCATTTAATAATAAACATTCCAGTAGAACAGCTAGTTTGTAAGAGTTAGAATCACTCTGGAAATCTCACTTTCTAAAATTGCTAGGGAATACCCTTCTGAATTTGTCTATTTTTAATATTTCTAAAAATGTACTCACAGATTTTTAATATATGTATGTTAGTAACTCGTGACCTATGTTAAATGTCCATATATGGACATTAAGAGACTGGACCACTGGTTAAGTTCCAGCTCTTGCCAATATTTATCACTTCAGTAATGGCAATTCTAACCATCTGCATCTTCTAAGCCCATTTAGGCTATAAGTGAGTTTCCACTCTGGTGAGATGATAAGATCTTTGTCTGATCATCTTGGAGTGATTGTTCCTTTGTTGTGCACTATTTGAAGGTCATTAAGTAGGTCTCCACATTATCATCCTATCTCTGCTTCCCTAGAGACCCATCACGTTTTCTGAATTTTAAGGTTATCTTCTCCCTGCAGTTGCAATAACCTGTTGCTGTAGAAGTAGGTGCTAATAATTTGTTGCAATCACCCACACTAGAGCTTCAAGTATGTTTTCATACTACCAACATAAAAATTGCAACAAAAAGGAAATTAAAGGGCATGCTGCTAAACACATTCTTAACCCTGGAAGATGATGACATTTGTGCAGTCACAGAAACCTGGTTCAAAGCTGTAGAGATCACCTCAGCCTTACCTGGTTTCTCATCCTGTCATACATTCAAACCCCAAACTGTGGGCAGCAAAGCCAAAGGAGGTGGAGTTTCAATATATATTAAAGACACACGCACTTCCAGGCTGGTCAAACAGTATGACACACAGGAGACACTCCAGGTGCAGTTAACCATCGACAAGACCCCTATTCAAATCATAGCTAGCTACAGGCCACCAAATTTGACTCAAGATGCCCGCTCCACCTATCTGGACCTCTTCAAATCTATCAAGGGTTGGGAGGGTGGCCTAATGGTTAAGGTGTTTGCCTTGCAAACACAAGGTGCAGTGTTTGAGTCTCACAAGGGATAATTGGCTAGGCTTAAAATGGCTCATAAGGGCAGTTAGCTTAGTACTAATCTATAATCTATAAGATTCAGCCCTTTACCCTGATCTTAAGCGACTTTAACTACCCAACCATAGTTTGGAAAAACTACACATGCCAGAGCACAAATGCCCAGAGATTCCTCAATTTTATTAATGCAAATGCCTTGCAACAGCTAGTCAATACCACCACAAGAGGTGATAATATCTTGGACTTGCTATTAACCAACACAAGTAATCACTGCAGCACTTCTACAGTAACATCCTCCCTGTTAAGATCCGACTATAAAGTGGCCACTTTCAAAATCACCATCTCCCCTGACCCCAGGCTCGCTAGGGTCAAACAAAAAAAACTTCTACAAAGCTGATTACAACCTCCTGAGCAATGGTATAAACTGCTTCACAGCCCCCTTCCCCTTTGTAGGAACTAGCACAACTGTCCAAGTCTACTCCAAAGTACTATATGGGGATTTATACAGATGTATGGAATCAGGAATAACCGATAGGAAAAAATCATCCACCACAAGGAGGAGTAAACCTGTCTGGTGGACATCTGCAATAAATAAACTATATAACAAATGGAAAAAATTGCTGTCCAGAACCAAGAAGGAATAGGTGCCCAACAAGAAGCAATCTCTCTTTAGCCTGAACAAGCAAATAAGAGCACTAGTGAAATCATCTAAAGCCAACTTCGAATCCAAATTAGCCACATCTACTAGAGACAATCATAAGGCCTTCTTCACATATATCCACAATCTCAAAGGAAGCACCCAGATCTGATCAAAACTGGTGGTCAAGGACAGCACATACAGAAATTATGTAGATATAGCCAACCTACTGGCTGTCAGATTCAGCGAAAACTTCACCCATGTGTCTCCCCCATCATTAAATCACGATATCCCCAGTACCTGCCCTCCTCCCCTTATCTCTATGGAGCAGGTCATCACTGCCCTCTCAAAGGCATAAAAATACAACCTCCATGGGACCCGATTACATCCTAGGCTGCATCCTACATGAACTCAGGCATGAACATGCAGCACCATTAGGCACCCTATTCAACGAAAGCCTGAGTATCGGCTTTGTCCCAGCCAAGTGGAAGACAGACACTGTCAACCCTTTACACAAAGGTGGAGCATCCACCAATCTGGGAAATTATAGACCCATCAGCCTAACTAGCCTGATCTGCAAAGCCATGGAATGGATTATCAAGGACCTCATTAACAGGCACATTGGCAACCTCCAAACACTCGACCCCACACAGTTTGGCTTTGTCAAGAGGAGGTCCTGTCTGTTAAATCTGGTCAACTTCTTTGATACAGTCACCAAAGCCATGGATGAGGGGAAAGCAGTGCACACCACCTACCTTGACCTGGCCAAAGCCTTTGACACTATTCCTCACTCGGGCATAATAGATAAATTCTCTCAACTAGGCATCAATCCATATGCTACCAGATGGGTAACAAACTGGTTCACTGATATAACCCACCTAATCACAATAGGGGAAGCCACCTCAAGTAGTAGATGCATAATGAGTGGCGTACCCCAGAGATTGGTCTTAGGGCCTCTGCTATTCAGGATATACTTCTTTGAGGTGCAGGCCAAAGCCAGTGGGCTATGGCTGACCATGTTTGGAGGTGACTGCAAACTGGGTGTGATCATCAATTCCCCAAGTGATGTGGAAGTCCTCCAAGAAGGTCTCACCAAAACAAATGACTGGTGCCAGAAAAATGGCCTCAAGCTGAATGCCAAAAAATGCATCATCATCCCTTTTGGGGAGATTGACATCCCCACATATTGTCACATTAATAACAATGTCCTAAGCATGCAATCAGTCGTGAGAACTTTGGGCACCCAGGTTGATAGCAAGCTGAGTTTTGACCACCATGTTGCCTCCATTGTACGGAAAGTTTTCTACATGGCCCACCTCATAAGTAAGGGCATCTCATCCAGGGACAAGGAGGTCATAACATCCCTGTATTCTTCCCTTATAAGGCCAATGTTTGAGTACAACGCCCCCTTCAGCATGTACCTTGCAAAGCAAATGCAGCAGCTGTAGAGACTACAGAGGTTCCTCACCAGGAGAATCCAGGGATCAAACATCTACCCTACACAGATAGGCTAAAAGCCCTGTCCCTCTACTCAATTTCATACAGACTCCTCAGAGGTGATCTCTGTGTGGCATATAAAGCAATCTCAGACCCCTCCCTGATGGGACTGCTGCATATCCGCAAGTTAAACTCCACTTGAGTACCCACACACGGGACCTCAACCTGGTCTGTGACATCAATTGAACTTGTTGGTGGGGCTGATTTGTGTCCCAGAGATTCCTCCATCTGTGGAATAGACTCCCTCTCCATGTCAAGCAGAGTACCTCATTATCCCTTTTTAAGCGCAACCTGGATAACTGGATGGGAAACAGAAAATACACTCCTGGGATTCCACCTGTGACCCTGCTGGACAGGGGATCTGGGTGCTGACTTGTCTAAACATGGGCTAAACTCTTGGCTAAGCATATAAGGGCCTCAGGGCCGATAGCCCTGTAACTTCCTATGATCTTGAACTGATTTAGTAGATATAGGTCTAATCCAGAACAGCACGAACATCTCCTTCAGATAACACTTAAAACTGGCAAAAGCTTTACTTTTTGGAATACATCTTTTTTTTGTTTAATCAGTCCTATATAGTTGCAGAGTTTAACAGTTTCTCGGGTACAAAAGTATTTCAGTAAATATGTTTCAGATCCTAATGCTTTAAAAGGCATCCTCTCCTTCCAGTTGGGAATAGAAAATAAATAAATAAAAGATTAAGCAGTGCAACTTAAACAGCTTTACGCATAGACATAGGACTTCCAGTGTGTGTGTGTGTGTGTGTGTGTGTGTGTGGGGGGGGGGGTGAATAAGGGCAGACAAATCAGATTCAAGTAGCTTCAGGAAATGATAGTTTAAATGAAAACAGCATTGCTCACTACAAGTCACCAATGTAGCATTTCTTGTTATTCCAAACAGAGAAAACAGTGTTAAGACACTGACATACAGTATAAAACAAAGTTATTTACAAGGCATGATAGCAAACAATGGAGACTTGCAGAAACTGGGGAAAATAAAATGCATTTCTCTGTTAATTGCTCTCACACAGGTTTCATTTTGCATACAGCTTTCAAATCTACAGATAAATTCCAACATATCCTGCAGAAAAGACTAGTTTTCTTCTAAAATTCTGTAATTCTCAAGATGCAGGAAAGTAGCCTTCAGCTTCAGTCTTCTAAATCCCAACACAACCACATGGAGACTCCTAACATACTTCTTCCTTGGTTCAGATCACAGACAGACAGGAATCTGATGTTAAAAGGGAATTGCCAACTGTTAAAACTCCCTTTTTTACAATTGCTTGTCATTTGTTACCATAGTGATTCTGTCCATTGTCTCCCACCTGACAGCTGGAAGCAAGGTTACTTGATCCCTTGGCAGTTTGTTTTCCTTGCTCAGCAGCCACTACAACAGCACAATATAGATTAGCAATGACCTTCACTAATGTTATTTGCAACAGTTTCATGCAGTTATATCACTGATTGTATTTAAGTGTTCAGCAAAGCAAAATGAAAAGCACAAATAATGTTCTAATGTACTATCGTTTTGGATAAACTTTGAATTAAACTCCCTAAGCTCATATAAAATGTATTCCTTCTTCAGCACACCTAGTTAAAAAGGCTTCTAATTACAGTTTTCTTCCGGAGTACCTGGCTGATGTTCATGCTTTTTAGGCATAACCCCTTTTAATATGCATCAAAAACTGTTGTTGAAAAAAAAATTAAAATAATGTAAAATAATGGGTCTACTTTGACCCATCGAATATACAGTTGTTTGAATTTCACTTACCCGAGTCAACTTGTTTGAATCTTCATTAATCTGAAAGCACAGACTGCCAAAATCTTTCCCTGTGAAAGGAACCACTTGGCCACTATGGTGAACTTTGCCCTTCCGTCAATGTAGTGTGATCTCAGAGTTGATATATTTAAGTAGGAGGGGTGTGAGGGGTGTGGGCGGCAGAGCCCCCCAGTTTGGAGGGTTAGTTTTGGTCCATTTATGTATTTTCTTGTGGTGTCATTTGGTTCTTTCACAGGGAAAAGATTTCGGCAGTCCGTGCTTTCGGATTAATGAAGATTCGAAGAAGTGGACTTGGGTAAGTGAAATTCAAACAAATGTAAATTTGAGGGGTTGAAGTAGACCCAAAATAATACATGTGTTAAAGTGTGGGCTCAGTTAATGTAATCATCGTGTAATCATCATACTCAGTGGAAGAAGTTAACAGAGTTCAAATAGTTCATCTTTCTTTCCCTAGAGGTGTCAAAAATTTGGTTCAAGTTCCATAACAGCTCCAACACCTCACATAGGTGTGTAAATTTAATCCTGCATTAGGTGAGGAAGATATACTTTCATGGTGTCCAGCAAGGCTAACTATGAAGGTCAAGGATAGTGCAGAGGTAAACAGACAGATTCTGTCCTTTGCTGTCCAGAAGTGAAGTCATTCGGATAATGTCTCAGTCATGGTCTAGTGCTTTATGTTAGAGTGCATAGTTTGCACTGATGCTTGCAGAATATAGCTTGGAATCAGTATAGTCCACAGATTGCTTTGATGCTTAATGACACATACAAACTAGATTAAAATCTAACTGGATACCATACATACCTAAAAAAGGTAGACCAGATAAAATAAATGGAACACGGCTGCACTACTATGACACCTAAAGGCTTCTATAATTAATATGGCTGTAATATTACGAGATCTGAAAAAATTTACTTCTACAACATTATGCAATGATGTTGCACAGTGCAGCTGCAGATTAGTGACACATACAGTTTTGTATTACATTTTACTTTGCTGACTCTCCAAAAGAAAGTATTCCTGTTCACTTACTATGCACTGACTGGATAAGCTGCTTTACCTGTCATATATTACCTACAGCTATTTCCTTGGTAGCAAGTGCATAGAAATCTAGTCTGTCCACAAAAATGTGAAAGAAAGGCAAACTATAGTGGCATATTTGGTTAAACACCCCCCCCCCCAAAAGCAAACACCACATAGGGCAAAATTAGTTAAATTTTGAGAAATTTTGAGGTTGTATTACTCATTCGTGAGGAGAACAGTGGTTACTTCCTGGACTTGTGTTTCTTTCTTTCTATTGTTTGTTTTCACAGTTTCTCTTGGTCTTTAATTTATTTTATTTTTAGCCAACTAAAAATTGAGAAGCAAATTTTAAACACCTCTTGTTTCTTTTCATGTATATTTGTCATCAAAGGGGTCTCAGTTTTTAGACAGTACACACAACTCTGGTCTCCATCTAGTAAATATATTCATTTTACCCCTGACAGTGAACTAATGATTTGACACAATAAGTACAGATATAAAATAGAAACATGAGTTACTTCAACAGAAAAATGAAACTACCAAAACATCCCTATATGATATAGATTAAATAACTACTCAAGCAATGTGTTAATGGTTTTATTTCTAAGCGAGGCTTGATGAATACTAGCTCATTTAAACCCATGGTTCTACTAGTTACTTATTGAAATTTTAATAATTGCAATCATGGCAGCAAGAATTTAATATATCTATATATCTGTATCTATATCTTTATACCTATGTTTCTGTATTGTACAGAAACCTGGGCAGTAAAGGCAGAACAGTTGAAGAAGCTAGAGGTGATGGAAAGGAAGTGCCTGAGAAGGTGATAGGATGCACACTGTGGGACAGACGAAGAAATGAGGACATAAGAGCTGAAGCCAAATTAGCTCCAATTGCAAAAAAGATCAAAGGGAACAGATTACGGTGATTTGGCACATATATAGAAAAGCAGAAGACAATCTGGTGAGAAAGATTTGGGACAGACAGGAAGAAGGTAAGAGGAAGCGAGGACATTCAGCAAAGAGGTGGATGGATTGTGTGAAAGAAGATCTGAGACAGTCAGGCATGAGTGTTGATGAAGGCAGGAGTGTGGCACTGAACCGAGAGAGTTGACGACAGTTAACACGATACCCCAACCCTATGTAGAAAAAATGGGAAAAAGGGGGGATGATGAAGATGATCTAGCTCTCTCTCACTCTCTCTCTCTCTCTATATATATATATATATATATATATATATATATATATATATATATATATATATATATATATATATATATATATATATACATACATAGATGGGAGCACTACAGAATCCTGAAAGCCCCAAATCCTGAAGACCAAAATCCTGAAAACACACAGGATACCAACACTTACTATATTCCAGCACAAATATATACAGAAACATATTACCCTTCAACTATATGCAGGGGGGGCAAGCCACCGTGCATCACCCACATCCACTGCTACTTAAATATAACAACTTCAGTACAGTAAGTGCAATCTAGGAGTTGATATATTTAAGTAGCAGGGGGTGTTAGGGGTGCAGCCCCCCACATGGGGGGGTGCAGGGGAGCTTGCCTCCCTGCTTATACTTGGAGAAGAGTAAAATGGTTTGTGTTTTATTTGTTTCTGTATGTACTTGTGCTGGAATATAGAAAGCATTGGTATCCTGTGTGTTTTCAGGATTCTGAGTTTTCAGGATTTTGGGCTTTCAGGATTCTGTAGCACTTGATATATATATATATATATATATATATATTTCTGGACATATATATATATATATATATATATATATATATATATATATATATATATATATATATATATATATATATATATATATATATATATAAATATATATATATATATATATATATATATATACATATGTATATAGATATATATATATATTTATAAGGTAATTCTTGAGATGTGGGTAATACCTACTGCATCCTCAACTGGGATTTTCCACTTATACCACCTACATTTAAATATGCAAAACTTGTTCACTGACTAGAGATACTGCCACACTAAATGAACACCAGTGCTGTTTTATATTCTTTTGTAAGCTACTATGTCCTATACCTTTTGTCACCAAAGTTAAGAAATGAGCTGAATATTGGTTAGGGCAGCATATTTTTTGTTTGACTAAATATTTGAAGATGCCTTAATACTGCAAGCAGCTGCAGTCCAGAAGTAAGAGTGGTATGTTTATGTGGCCTTCTTGGAAGTGTTACTTAGCAGTCAGTCAAAACTGCTGCAGTTAGTACACTGCTGTATTATTTTGTAAGCCAAAAACATGCTAATCAGTTAAAAACAAAAGAGAAAATGAGAGAAATGCACAATTTAATTTGTTTTATTGAAAGCAAATGCAACTATATTGCTTCATTTTAAACTATGAGTGAGAATACTCAGTAATTCGTGTTCTCTAGTAATTTAAGATTGTAAAGTGGGAACAATGGAAGACAAAGCAATTGTTTAATTAGCATAATACTAACAATAAGTTAAGTAGTATTCGTCGTGAAAATTAATATAATTGTCCTTCCCTACTTTGGTTGGGTTTCTAGAGTTTTGGAGAATTCCCCGTTTTTAGAAGGGCACTGTGACTGCATTTGTAACGGAATGGCATGTGTCAGGTAAGAGGGCTTCTGGCAGACACAAAGCTTCATTGTTTATTGATTTGATTGTTGAAAGACAAGAGGATTTTTGTTTGTATTTTTAGGCTATGTGATGTATGCTTTTATTGACAATTTTGCTTGATTTTTGCATGTGTAAGTATCTGTATCTGCCTGTAAATTCAGACATGTATGCATTTTATTTAAGTTTATGCTACAAACCTAAAGAAATGCAACTTTTGTTTTATTACACATATTTAAGGAAACAAGTCTAGGACTGAGTGTTTAACTGAATAGTTGTATCACACTGCTTACAAATAATGGGCCTACAAACAGTTAGGCTAGAAAACTGTAACTCACATTGATACTGGGAAATCTGTAGATACTTAGGTCCTACCTCACACATTAATGATTGTCCATCTTTCTCTATTGTAATAGATTTAAAATTACTTGACTATATAACTTCAATTGAGCTGCAACAACCACAGAAATGTTCCAAAATTATTGTGTAGTCTTTAAGTACACAGTCTACTTGTGTTTGCCAAGAAAATAAATATTTCAAACTCATTGGCATTTGCTGCTTACAGTTTTCTATTTCTGAGAACAAAACAATTCTTCTAACTAAACTTGCTGAACTAATACATTAAGTAATCAATGCTTTTCAGAGTTGGCGTAACCTTTCACTGAGAGTAATAAATTAAGAGGGTCCAGGGGATTTTCCCATTTCTTTAGTTTTCATTATCATTATGCAAACTGCAGGTTGCCGGATAGTACAGCATGTGTGTTTACATCACATGTGCTGTAGCTGGAGTAAGTAGTACAGTACAGTCATTTTTTTCATATTTAAAGGTGTTGAGTTATGTGGAATTCTAGTGGAACTTAGGCACTTATCTGTTTATGTCTGAAAGTATTTTCTAAAGGCCTCTGATATGTAAGGAGGACTGCTGTTTTACCTACTCCATTTTGTTTTCTGTTTTAAGAAATCTGCTTGGCCTGGTATTTTTATTCTTTGCGAGAGGTAGACACTTAAATTATCTAGGGTGCAAATTTCACATGTATTTTCATTGTTTAATTGTCTCTTGAGTGACAGTTAAATACACAGTGAATTTCTGGCCCTTTGACTTCTGCAGAAAAGATTTCAAGCTTGCATAAACTAAAGCACTTCTGGTGATTCCCTGTGGGGTAAATAAGGTAAACCTATAGGTTTGGAAAGATCTTGCTGAAATCCAAAGCATCCAAGGTGAGCAGAAAAAAAAGTACTTTTGGAATTTCTTTTACATTTTGATGACTGTATTTTGCCTTTGATGGATTAACTGGTTGTGTTCTATCTTATCAGGAACTGAAAATCATAAAAAAAGTTGTCCATGGCTCACATGTCCTGCATATAGCTGAACAGTTATGCCTACATAATTAAGCAGCTGTTAATACTGGTGAAATGTTGCCTCATTTTGCTGGGTTTTGCAATATTTTCTTTACATTAAAAAAAAAAAGAAAGCTGTTCTGTTGCTTTAAGTAGCTAGCACATAGTACAGACTAGATTCAGATCTGCTGAATCTATACTATATTGTAACACTTGAGCACTATTCCAGCATTTACATTAGTTGGGCCCTGTCTATACCCTTGTGGCACAAGTATATAGTCTGAGCCTCGTCTGAGTTGGATATTCCTGGAGGAAAGATCATTGTGTGCTTTCATTGCTAGTGTAGCTTAAAAGTAGTTATTCATGTTTGCAACTAAGCCTCACCTTTGTGTGTGTTTGCACTTTTAACCAGAGTTGCTCAACATTTGGTGACTTTTTCCAGAAGTTTGGAGAGATTCTGTTGAAATCCAAAGCATCCTCTACTAAAATCGAATAAATACTACTTTTTGAGTTTCCTTTGTACTTTGCTGACTGCATTTTATTATTTTGCTGCCTGATTTTGCTGATTTTCACTGAATTTTCTGCACTTTAAAAAAGCTGCCCTGTTGCTTTAAGTAACTAGCACACAGCGTAGACTAGATTCATATCTGCTGAATCTAGACTGCATTGTAACAGTTAAGCACTATTTCAGCATCTTAAATTAGGAGGGCCCTGTCTGTATCCTTGTGGCATCTAATCCTTGTCTGTGTTGGAAATTACTGCAGGAAAGCTCATTGTGTGCTTTCCCATTGGTAGTATAGTTTAAAAGGGGTTCAGGTGTCTAGGCAGCGAGACATTTCCCTATGGTACATTTGACTGGGGATACATGGCTGAACTGACATTCAGCTGCAGAGAAATATGGCTGTTTGCAAATTCCCTGTGGGCAAAGAGAAGCACACCCTGCCATGCTCACAGCTTTAATAACCAAATGAATGGTGGCAGAAGAAGTAATGAATGTTGTGCTCAGTGTACAGTACATACTTATGTAACTACAACATGTAGAAGTGTGCTATAGCATGGAGGAAATCCTGCAGGATACTGTAGTCACATTTATACTTCAGTATGTGTTTTAGGTAATGTTCCCTAGACACTGTGAAGGGGGTAGTGGTCCACACACTCCAATTATAAAGGCACTTCCCATTGTGCACTGCATTTTTACTGCCACTGACATGCACTCTGACCAGCCTGCTGCTGATGCCTGCCATATTGCCTGTTGTCTCATGTTCCCTTGTGGACTATGGACATTGTTTTCCCCCTGTGCATTTGGTTACTGAAGTTGTGGGCATGGCAGTGTATGCTTTTGTTTGCCCACAGGGAATTTCCAAACAGCCATATTTCTCTGCAGCTGAATGATACTTCAGGCATGTGTCCCCAGTCAAATGTACCACAGGGAAATGTCTCACTCACTAGGTGCTTGAACCCCTTAAAAGTGTTGATTCTCATTTGTATTTAAGCCTCTCATTTGCGAGTAGCTGTTCACTGTCCAATGGGGTTTAGTGGTGCCCTGTACAGATTCAAGCACCTTTTCCAATAGATATCTGTTAGTGGATCCCTCCCAAGCTGCCCTGCTGATTTGTGGGTATCTCAGTGGCACAGAGAGAAGTGTTGCCATAGTTTTTTTTCACTACTAGTCTTCAATAGAATAAGCCCCTTTGATAATCCTAGAGCAAAATCTGTTAAAACTAGCCCGCTCCCCAAAAGTAGCTATGGTAAAACCATGCCATAATGGATTTTCAGTTTCCAACCATTTCTCCGGCTAACCTGATTGACATGGGCATTATGGGGCAATGTAGTATCTGCCTCATATATACTGACAACCACTTACTCCTAAAAAAATAAATACAATATGTTAGATATGCAATTATACTATGAATTTGGAATCAGTTCTCTCAGGTAATAACAAAGTGGGCATCAAACAGGTTGTCAGCACACACACACACACACACACACACACACACACACACACACACACACACACACACATCACCTCTCACACAAAGCAAGGTCACAACACATAATCCCACATATGCAGTGGTATTCAATAGAAGCCTACCAAAAGATCTGAGACCTCCCAAACACAAACCACTTACAAACACTCTAAAGCAAATAGAGTCCACTACACATAATTACACATACACCAGTGTCTCAACAAATAAGCCTCTAAGGCAAAACACCTCAAAACCAAATGTCCTGGTCATAGTCGACTCAATAGTGAGACACTTACATGATCTTCTCATCAGGCTGGACAAGGAGAAGGTTATAGACAGCTGCCTGTCATGTACCAGGATCTGTCAAATCAAGCACACACTCAAATCACTCAACAATTCCTGTTATGATTCTGTCATAGTACATGCTGATGTGAATGACTTGAGACATACCTCTGTAGACTATATGAAGAGAGACATGACTGAACTCTCTGATTATGTGTCCCAGGCAGATATGTCCCTAGCCCTAAGCAGCATACTACCTTCACCAGTGGCAGCTGGTGACTTCAAATCAAAGGGGGGCTGCAGGAGACAGGTGGGGCCAATGGGAAGGGGTGTGACCAACTAGAAAGTGGCGGAGCTATGCTCAAAATTATAAAAACTGGGACTTTAATTAAATACACTTTCCTGGGTGCCAAACCATCATTATGAGAGTCAATAAAGACAAAATGAAGTGTAGAGGAAAAAAATATTTCAATGCATTGGCTGCATGACAGCTTACTTAATATCTAGTTGAGAGGTTTGAATATACCTAATTCTATAAAGTGATTTATTTGTGTGAATCTCTCAACCTCTTAACACAGGAAACCTGGACAAGGCCAATATATATTGGGGGAATGTACAGACACTACTAAAAATTGCTGTTGTATAAACTTAGTTGATAGAATAACAGGTCTTGCTTTAGCATGCATTTTTCTGAAGGGTATGAAGTCTGAAACTCAATTATCATTATTTAGTGGCTTCATTCCTAAATGATTTGCCAGAAAACCACAAACTTTATGAGTAACAAACCTAAAATAAGAAGCAAAAATCTATTCATTCTGTGAAAATCTGGACAGTTGAGAGGTATATTTCAGCTGGGGCTGTCACTGAGTTAGCTACCCTTCCCTCCTCACAAAATCATGGTTGAATGGGGCCTTCCCCCTGCAGCCATTCCAATGTCCCATTACTTGGCTATTTCACCCCTTTTACCATACATACTGTAATGTGCATAATGCTTTACTTCTCTGATTATTTGGATTTCATTTAAAAAGTTTTATTTTACATTTTACAGCACAAACACTAATATTCATCTGCTAAACAGAGCAATGCAGTCTCACAATGAAAATAGACTTAGCATTAAAACTTCTATGCCCTTGAAACTCACATTCATTGAAACAGCATTGAAACCCACATTCAAAGAAAATACATCTGGCCAGTGGCAGATAAAGATTAATTTTGGGCTGTTTTCAAATTATAGGCCCCTTGTGCACAGAACATACATGTGTTCTTTGATACACCTTCCACCAGTATCAGTAAATATGCACAACATCTGCAGAAGTAAAAATCATCTAAATAATTCCACATTAAAGAGATCTGTAACTAATGAAGAGGTTGCTGCTAGCAAACAACTTTATATTTCATTGTTTCATCTACAAATAGAGTGTGTGGTGCCCTTGAGGAAAAAAATATGCCATGTTACATTAAAAAAATGATAAGCTAGTAATATTGCAGTAAGGAATGGATGGCAAACTGATAACAGGTTCATAGTTACTAGGTATGCCATCAAGAGGACATTCTCAGGACTGCAGCATCCACCCACTTTAAAAGTACAACACAGTACAGAAATTCATCTACATACCATGGGAGTAGAACCCACAGCCTTCTGCATCAAAAGCAAGTACACTACCTGTTGTGCTATTAACAATACAAGCTGACTCTGCATAAGTAGCACTAAACTTCTCTTTTCCTGAAGCGCTTAGCTCCTTGTAAAATCCACTCAACACTCAACTGTATCTCTCAACTTTACAGCACATGAGCACAAGAAATCTGGAAAAAGCCAACATTTATTGGGGAGAGGACAAAAGCCCAAAAACCAAGGACACATTTTAAACATTGCTTGTATAACCTTGGAAAGTTGCTAGAATAAAATGATGCACTACCGCCATACATTTCACTGCAATATCTTGGCCCCATGATCTTGTGCACTACAGTCAGAGTAATATACCACTATGCCAAATCAGCTGTTTCTTCAAAGACAGGAAGACTGAAACTTAAATGGCTATCATTTAGTGAATTCAGTTCTCAACATAGCTCTTAACCTCTTAGCACAAAACACCTGGACAAAGCCAATAATGGGGGAATACAGCCCCCAAACATATTCAGTGAATTCAGTTCAAACCATAGCTCTCAACCTCTTGGCACAAAAAATCTGCACAGAGCCAATAATGGGGGATACAACCCCAAAAAACAGAGACAATTTTCAAATATTGAGTTTACAAACTTAGAAAATTGCTAGAACAAAATGGTTTGTGTTACCATGTACTTTCTGAAGAATATGAAGTCTGAAATTCAAATGTCTGAAAATCCAGAAAACCACAGATTTTATGAGGAACAGAACAAAACTATCAAGCTAAAATCTGAATGCTTTTCACAAGTGGTGGTGGGTAGGGAATTCAGGTTCTTACTACCTGTATCCAAGATTGAGGGTTTAAATCTTAGTTTTTCTCTAGCCAACAGTTATAGTTAACTGGGGCATTTCCCACACACACACACACCCTATTTGCAGCATTCATTTGCCAGAAGCCTTCTCTTCTATAAAGCACCCCAAGCACAAACTGCTTGCATATGTGGCTGTAACTGCATAGCCTTCTGGGGCATCTGTAAGAATGCTGCCTTCTTCTAAATCCGGAAGGGTTAAATAGCAGTCCAGATTGAGTTTTGAGATTTTTTTGTATTTTGGTTTTCAACGGGGGGGGGGGGTGCAGTCCAATAGGATGAGCTGCCACTGACCTTCACCCAGGATGATTCCACAATGCTGCCACAATGCAGACAAAAAATTTAACAATTGGCTTAGTTTCTGGTGTCAATCCAGGGGGATCCAGTATCTCTCAGCCTGAGAAGACATGGTCGACAGACCTCGCTGCTTTGTCAGAGATGGTCTTTGCCTGTCTACTCTAGGCTTTCAGATACTGGCAATGATGTCTGCCTCCACATAGTACATTTTCAAACAATGTTAAAACAACAAAATTCCAGGTGTAAAAAAAATCCACTAGAAACAAACTCAAGGTTATGCTGCTTAACGCTAGTAGCCTAAACTGAAAACTGCATTCCCTGGAAACACTCCTCACAGTGGACAATGCTGATGTCTGTGAAGTCACTGAGGTGTGGTTCAAGGCCACAGAAGTACACCAGCCATGCAAGGCTACAATGCCTTCCACAAAATCTGACCCCAAAGTGAACATGAAAGAACCAAAGGTGGCGGTGTATCCATGTTCATTCAGACCAAATACACCTCAAGACTGGTTAAACAGTACAACTCTCTTGAGCTACATAAAGGTCCAACTAAGTATAGATAAAATACCCTACCACATCATAGATAGCTATGGGGCCCTTACCATGAACCAAGAGAAGCACACTACCTACCAGAACATGTTAGAGTCACTCAGTCAAACAGCATCTATGTGACTAGATAACATCCCAGGATGCTTACTAAACAGTCTAAAACAAGACCTAGCAGAACCACTTGGCAGTCTCCTTAACCACAGTCTGAGCATTGTCTTTGTTTCAAAGTGGAGAACAGCAACAGTAATCCCCTTACACAAAGAGAGTCCATCAACTAACCCTGGGAACTATAGACCCATAAGCCTAACCAACGTCATCTGCAAGGCCATGGAAAGAATCATCATGGACCTTATCAACAAGGACATAGGTGACTTTAAAACACTTGACCTGACCCAGTTTGGCTTCATTAAGGGTGATCATTCTTATTAAACCTGGTGGACTTCTTCGAGAATGTCACCAAATCTCTGAATGAAGACAAAACAGTACATATCATCAGTCTTAACTTGGCCAAGGTTTACAACACAATCCTCCACTCAGGTATCATTGAGAACCTCTCCCAGCTAGGATTTAGGGGTCTGAATGGAGATATGATAAAAATCAACAAAAGGAGCAAAGTATTGCTGAAACTGAATCCATCCTCAAATCTTGGTGAGTATCTTCATGAGGTGGACCCTTTTTCACAAAATTTCACCAAGATGACACTGATATATACACTGTATTTTATATAGCATATATCATGGACAGACTTTCACAGCTTCAATTTTATCATCTATTTTTTCCTGAGGCAAAAATGTTGAATATTCCCATGTTAGATGATAGCTAAATATTTTATTTGCTGATTCCATACATTTCTGAATCATGAGTTAGCCTACTGGTTCTTGCATGAGCTAGCTTACTAGTACTTGTTTAGTTATTTATTATGGTAACCAGCAGTAGAAAACACCAATAAAATGAAGGAGAAGGCACACCACTGAAACTCTAGAAAACAGCTTTATTGTTATGCTCTTTCATCTGCGTATTAACAAGACTTCTTCAGAACAATGAACTAACAACCACAATTCCTTTTTATACCATCTCACAAAACCTAATTGACATAAGTAACACTTGTTAAAATTGAAGAGGTACTAATTTACTTGGGCAATTATAACTTAAATTTGTCAACATCTATAAGAAAAAGGTGGACGGCCATTTTTCATTTCTAAGTACATATAACCAAAATACCTCCGATATTTGTGGTATAGCTAAGAAAAATTGGCCTTTGTTAACATCTGACCATGACCTACTAGAATTATTATGGGAACACTCCTACTTTTGTGTTCAGGAAAGTTTTAAACATTAATGATTTATTAGAGAGAAGTCAAAATAACAATGGTGCAACAACTTTTCATCTAAGAATAGAAAAATTTAAATATGACAGATGCAGCCAGTGCCCGCCCATTCATTTTTGAAACAAACCAGTTTTTTTGGTTACATAGTTCTAGGATTTATATTAATTCAAATTTTAATTGTGTTTCAAAAAATGTTGTATATGTGGCCAAATGTTTAGTCTGTCCCACATTTTATGTGGGTAAGACTACTAGGTTATTCAAAAACACGATATATGAGCATTTTTCTCATATGTCTAAAGCTGTAAAAACAAATGCATTAAGCAGACATACTCAGGCTTAATGCTACAGAATATCCTGGCTTGAATGAATGTGTCAGTATTACGAGTATTTAAATAATAAAAAAGTATGGTTGTTTTTTATGACATTTTAGCATGTATACTTTAGGTTATACTTGCCCAAGTAAATTAGTACCTTTTTAATTTTAACAAGTGTTAATTGTGTCAATTAGGTTTTGTGAGATGGTATAAAGAGGAAGTGTGGTTGTTAATTCATTGTTCTGAAGAAGTCTTGTTAGTAGACAGATGAAAGTGGTTAACAATAAAGCTGTTTACTGGAGCTTCAGTGGTCTGCCTTCTCCTTAGTTGTTTATTATATCATTAAAACAGATATATGTAAACTTTTTGTTATAAGTACTGGATCCTTTCACCAACAGAAATATCTAAATATGAGAATATTATAGAAGTTGTAAACATATGTTCAGAGCATGTGCAGACATCAAATTCTCTATAGACTAATGTATTGCTTTACCTGTTTCTGCTTTTTATATTACATTTAAAAAAAATATAAGCACCCAAAATTCTTCTTTTGCTGTGGTCGACTTGATTTCTCAGTTATACTGAATAAACTGCATTCAAAAAAAGAAAATACATATTTTTTTTCTCACAAAAGAAATAAAAATTTAGGGAAAATAGAAAAACACACATTGAAAAAGACAAACATTCATTCTAGGATAATGCTGAATATTTGCTTGAATAATGAAAACAAAATTATTACAGTGCACGCAAAACTGTGAAATGCAATATTTAGAGCAAATTCTAAGCTATTGGCAAGACACTGGGCATGCGAAGTCTAAAGAAGAAGCCTTACATCATTCTGCAAAAAAGTTCAGAATAGCTAATAAAAGTGCAAAACTATGAAGGCTAGAAATATGGGAACAGGACAGGTGGGCTGAAATAATCCAGAAGACAATGCAGTGATACTGTTAACCAGCTATTCCTAACACTCTCCCAGATTTTAAGACAAGCTCTTCAATGAAGTTAACTTATGGAAGGAGTGATACATATTAAAAAGGAAGCCCAGTGTTGCAAATATCTGGAAAAAGTGTCAATGCCATTATGCAGAGATACAGTGCATAACCAATTATAAACATACTACAAAAAATAGAGGCACCATTTGCATACACATAACCATCATCATCATCACCAATCCCCTTTTTTCCTATTTTTTTCATAGGGTCAGTGTATCATCTCAACTGTTGCCATCTCTCTCAATTCAATGCCACTCTCCTACCTTCTTTGACACTCTCACCTGACTGTTGTACTTCTTCACTCAAACAATCCATCCATCTTTTTTCTGGATTCCCTCATGTCCTCTTATCTTCTTATTCTCTTTTACAAAGCTTCTTCACCAGATTGTCTTACAGCACATGAGCCTGAACCACCAGAATCTGGTCTCATTAACCTTTTCTGCAAGTGGGGCTATTTTGGCTTCTGCTCTGATGTCCTGATTTCTCAGTTTGTCCAACAGTGTGCATCTCAGTCACTTCTGGCTTCCTCAACTGCTCAGCCTTTACTGCCCTGGTTTCTGTACCATACAGTAATACCAGTCATACCACTGTTTGGTACACCTTACTTTGCAGCTTTTTTGGAATTCTGCTGTCATACACTACACCTGTCACTCTGTGCCAGTTAGCTGCATCCCTCTGATTCTAGCTTTGACTTTCTCTTTCAGAATTCCCTCCTCCTCAGCCACCCCTCCCAGATATGTGAAGCTGTTAACCTGTTCAACTGTTTTGCCATTTATCTCAGTTCTCAGCTACTTCTGACTTTCCCATTCACTACCATTTCAGCGGTATTATCTCTAGTCAGTTTCATCATTTGTGCCTTCAGTTTTGAATTCCAATCCACTATTTTTTGCTTTCTAGACTGTCCCTATCCTGAGTAGTAGAATCTTCCTCCCAAGCCAAGTGGCATTACCCTTCCATATTGTCTCCTGGATACATAAGATGTCCAGCCTCCTCTTTACCATCATGTCATCCGCTTTCAAGCTGAGTCCTGTCAGTGAACCTATACTGAGTATAGCAATCATTAGTTCATGTTTGTCGGGTAGGTTGGTTTTACATCCAGCTTTCATGCAACAGAGCTATCCCAGTTTACTTAAGTTGGGGAACTGAATACCTACCAGCCAGTGACATATTGACCCAGGGTTGCTGGGCTTTATGGAAACACACACTGGCCAAGAGAGGCACATATACCATTCCCACTGTTAATATGGTTACTTGGCAAACGTCAGAATAGGACAGGTCCTTAACCTATTTATCACCAGCAAATATCCATGTTCATTTTTAGCAATATTAGTCAACATGACTGAATCACCTAGAGACAATTTTTACACCATTGGGTGGCTAGCACTGACATGGCATAGAGTCTGTGATCCATGTTTTCCAATCTAGAGAAAACTGCAAAACATCACTGGTGCTCCAAGTGGTTGGTCTTTGCAACTCTTCCCCCAATAGACACCATCTGGAATTTACATTCCTGCCCACAATTACGTTCTTCAGTGAGCTTGAGGTTTTAACACTCAGTGTGTTTTGGGAGATGGGAAGAATGCCACAAAGACAAAGAGAGAGCATGGAAACTCCAAACAGGCATTGGCCAGAGGTCAGGATTGAACTTCGTACCTTGTGCATGGGAGGGGTGGCCTTATCCATTATGCCAACTGATCCTTTTGTGCTTATTTACATACTCATAAGTAAGGATGTAAAGAAGTACATGTGTGTATACATAATATGTACATACATGCATGAATATTTTTTTTAATTACTAACAAAAAAATGAGAATTCCTATAAACATTTCAAAGTAAGCATGGTAAAGATATACACCATTTTATGGTTAACTCAAAATTCAGGTTACAGACCAATGTTAGAAGTCGTAGCAATGGCACATAATAATGATTTATAGAAACATTATAAACATCTGCCCTTACTACAAGGACTGGCAGAAGAAAATATTCCATTAAGATTCATATAATTTTATCAAAAATCCGTTTAACTGATATGACATGTGATCAATAGTCTTCCCCCAAATAAGGTGACCAGTGTTTCTGTAGGAAGACTGCATCTTCCTGTACCCTTTATATGAGGGGTTTTAGTCCATTGCTTAAATACCAGCACATCAGGGGTGTTTACATTTTGTGGGGCAAAGGGTAAATTACATTTGCTCTGTATGTTTGATAAAAGTGATTTTTGGTTAAACTGCTATTAGATGCATGGCAGACAATTGTTGAGGAAACACATATTAGAATGGAGTAGGGTAAATAAAAAAATACTGGCAGCATGTTCAGTACACACTACATTTAATAACATGCCACTGTGTGAGCATAAGGCTGCTGCAAAGGAAATGAATCACTAGAGGTAAACAGATGACATTTGCAAGTCTATACTGCAACCCATATGCTTATGAACAAATAATGCATAAGGCAACACTAAAGAATGGATGTCCAGAATGGAATATGTTAATGTATTTGCATGCTTCATTTTTAACATCAATACAAGTACTGTGTCAGCATGCATGATGTAATACTCATGGACTGTCATCATGTCTGTGAATAATATAAACTCATGAACGTTGTATATATCTCCCATGACAGGATAAAATGTAAAGCTGCACTGAAAGTAAACAGATATACATATCTAAATACTGTTTTGGATTGTATCCCTTTAAAGTCACAATCAAAAGTCAAAATGGACTTTACTGTCATTTAAATCTACACAAGTATAGGTTAAATGAGATTCCATGCAATCAGCTCATCATGGGACAGACAAAAAAGAACCCACATTCATTGAAAGACATAATTTAAAATAACATATAATACTACCACTGTCTTATAAATCAACTGTACACTTAAATAGCTACATATATTCCTAGAAACACACACTTGTTAAGATACTAAAAATACATACCTAGCAGCAAAGTTCAGGTAATAGTACTGCACATGAACCACATACTACATTATAGGTGAACTAGCACATAACAGTAGCAGTTGAAGAAAAAATATTACTTCTGGGTTATTAGCATAAATTATAATGGTTGGCTGGGCTTAATAAATAATAGATAAAATAATATTGCACAATGAATGGAAAGTCCCAACTTCCTGAGCTGTCAGTGATCAGACCTAATGTCAGAATTAAGAAGTCTGATCAGCTTTGGATAAAAACTGTCTTTGAATCTAGTTGTCCTGCATCAAATACTGCAGTTATCGTTTGCTCGATTACAGGCTCATAAACACTGTTTGCAGGATGAGTTGCATCATTTAGTATTTTGGTGGCTCTCTTTAGGCTCTGCGATATAAAAAGATCCTGGATTGTGGACAGACTAATACCAGTTATCCGGCAACTCTCACACCTCAGCAGGGATTTCTTATCTGTGACCGAACAGCTCCCATACCATACCATATCATACCATACCATACCATACCATACCATACCATACCAAGAAATTGGATGTTAAGATGTATTCAATTGCTGCTCTGTAGAAGGTAGAAAGTGCTGACAGCAGTAGTTTCACCTTTTTGAGTTTTCTCAAAAAGTAGAGACATTGGTGTGCTTTTTTCACTATGTGGCAAGTGTTCCTGGACCAAGAGATCATCAGAGATATGAACTCTGAGGAGTTTGGTAATGCTTACCCTTTCTACCCATCAAAGAACCCATCAAAAACCCATTAAAAAGAATTACGGTAGTTCTGCAATAGATTTCAGTATGATGCATAGCATATGAACTGAACATGTCAGATGGATATTATGAAATCCTATTCCAAACAAGCAAACAAAAAAAAAAAAAAAAAAACAGAGGGGGAAAAAGTACAAGGAACTATGATGAGAAAGACTGCAGAAAAGAAGTACATGCTGGAGGAATGGCAATTCAACTTTGGCACTGACTTATTTTTCTGTATGGGAGAAACTGATGTAACATCATGGTATGGAAATGATGTATTATAAACAGAGAAAACAGGGATATTATAGACGGACGTAGAGCTTGCATGCATAGTACTTGTAGAACAGAGCATGTGTGCTGTATCTTTAAGAAGTGTTTCAAGGACTGAACTTGCATGTAAATAGCAGGCACATGCTAGCTTCAGAGCCATTTTGCGAGTGCAGTTAAAGAGTGAACATGTATGAGTGTAACAGCTGGTTTGTATATAAGTTTACCTAAGTTAAAGTCATTAAGCCTCAATGCTGATGTGTTTGTACATAATAAAACTGCTTGAACAGAATCCAAGAAGTCTTGTCTATTACATACTGACTAGATGAGTGACATGGTGTCAAAAATGGGATTCCAGAGAGTGCTTTCCAAAGCTATGAGGTGCATAGTTAACAGTGAAAGTAAACTAAGAGAAACAAGCATGAAAAAGAACCAGAAAAGAACCAAAGGTAATGGAAACTTGTACAAACAATTTATTTTATAAAAAAGTTAAAATGGAGCATTACAAGGGCACAAACTGCATTATTAAACAAGTGAGAAGCACAAAAGGTTTATTAATTAAATGACTGGAAATAAAAATAAAAATAAAGAGTTCCAGGCCACCAGTAGAAGCAATAAACTTTTATACAAATCCACAGATGAGCGCTTTCATCTTTGTACAAGACTTCTTCAGATAAAACTGCACTAGTGCTACACTTACTTTATATAATGGTCGTAATTACTATTAATTAAGATTTAAAGCACCACGTTCAAAAAAAGCTGATTTAAAATATATGAAATTCATGCACAGTTACACAATTATATATCGAAAACACACTATTACAACAATGCATAAAAAATCAAATAATTAATATTTATAATTATAATGAATGTTTGTACCCCTTACATAAAATCTAATGAATTGTGTGCTGAGTGAATCAAACTCTGACTGCTTTAGCTGTCAGTACTGGTTTGATACTCACATATTCGTTGAGACCAGGAGGAATATTAGCCTTCAACCTCAATTGCCATTTCAATTCCATATTCAGTAATATGTTTTTCATATCCCCACCCCTGGTGTTGTACTTAACAACATCAATGATGCCGAATTTGAAACCACTAAACAATGGACAGGAAACTGAATGTTTGAACAAGGCACTAGTATCTTTCCCAGTCCTTATATCATACAAGTGCTCATACATTCTATCTTTCAAAACTCTTTCAGTTTTTCCTATATAGAATGCTGAGCACTGCACACATACAGCCAAATAAACATCTTAGTATTACAATTACCCCTACAAAATTTAACTACACTATTAAGTCCGTTATTCAAGTATATACTCTCCTCTTTATAAATATACGGACATTGGCTGCACCTACCACAAGAACTGGTGGCTTTTTTAATTTTAACATTTTTCTCCACCTTTTCAAACATCCTTTTAAAATTTATTCCTGTCTTAAAAATAAAGTTGGATTTGGTTCCTACGGCCTCGTACAAATCTTTATTAGTCTTGAGCACGCTCCAATTGGCTCTTACTATTTGGGTGAAAAAGTCAGTGAAAATATTAAACTCCGTGACACAAGCCCCGTGAAAATGTTTTACTGTATTTTGTTCTACAACTGTGATGAAAGGTTGTTCTAACAATGCTTTATACTTTGTACCCCAATTAATTAAATGAAATGTTTAAAATTAAGAGATTTTATAAAATGAGCATCAGAAAACTACATAAGGGGTTTTGAATTGCCAAAGAATTGCAAGACAGGCATGTTTAAGGCAAAACGACCATGTTTAAAGCAAAACAGACATGTTTAGAGTAAAATGAGCACAAGAAAAGTATAATGGGCATGAAAAGAGATTAAGCAAGCAAAATGAATATAATAAGGGTAAAAAAAGGCCCATTAAGCATAAATAAAGCAAGGCAACTGCATGTTTTTTGGCAAAGTGCTGTGTTTTGGCATAACTACTACTTTATATTGTATTCAGGACATAACTAGAGTCATTCATAATATCTCAAAGTGTGTAAAAGTGCTTACAGTGTGTGCTTATTTCTGTGCATGTATTCCTTAGAGTTTATTTGTGTGCAAAGTGCAACTATTTTGTGAATTACAGTCAAAGTACAGCCATTTCAAAAAGTTTCTTGTTCTGGGTGCATCTATTCACAAAGGGCCACCATTACAGAGTGTTTCTTGCACTGTAAAGAATTATCTAGCAAAGTACCACCATTTTGGAGAAGTTTCAGTGTGCCATGTACTGTTTATTTGCAAAGTGCTACTTCAAAATAGTTCTTACTCTGAGCTTCTTCTGCCCAGTTTATTCGCATTATTTTGAAATGTTTCTTAAAATTATGTTAAATTAATTTTCCACTACAGTAATTGCAAGAGTATTACAGTGTCTGGGAGACTTATTTCACAAAGTTCAGTTATTCAGAGACTTGTGCTATTGGGCATAGTTACAAATACTGGCATAAATTCTGGCATATATATATATATATATATATATATATATATATATATATATGTGTGTGTGTGTGTGTGTGTCCGTGCATATTTGCAAAACCTTTCACTGGTATGTGTTAATACTGAAGATGGACTTCAAAAGCCCTCACCACTTGTGTTTGATCAGAATATTGCAGAGAATTGGCAAATATTGGAGCAAGAGTATGACATTTTTATGCAAGCAGCTTATTCTGACAAAGATGCATGCACTACGGCATTCATTTTGTGAAACCTAGCTGGGTCAGATGCCATTGAAAGAGAGCATTCATTTGTGTATGCACCAGCAGTATATGAGGGAGAAGGTGAAAACTGTCATATTGTTGTACAGGCTGAATCAAGGGAAGACCCCTAGTGTTTGAAGTGCAAATTCAGAGAAATGTGTAACCCTCAGACAAATATTACATTATAGAGGTATTCGTTTTAACAGAAACCAGGGGAAACTTTTGCAGCTTATATTACTGACCTGAGGAACAAAGCTAAAATGTGTTGGCTTGGTGACTTAAAAGATGAGTTGATAAAGGACAGGCTTGTGTGGGGTATTAATAGTGCTTCTGTGAGAAAGGAAAGATTTTGCTTTGTGACAGCACTTTAATGCTAAGCAAAGCTATTGAGATTTGTCAAATCCATGAAGTTACAGAAAGGCACACAAGTATGCTTACACGTGATAAGAGCATGGTTTTGGCAGGCTCCAGATCAAATGTAGACAGCATGCAACATGTGGCAAACAGAAGCAGGCTTAAGCACATGGCAACTGCAGCCCCTGTGGGTTCTCCAGGAAAACTACATAGTTTTCCAGAAAGTTCTAAGAAATAAGCATGATCAATGCAGAATAAATGTGAATCAGCAAAACTCAAATCTAGCTTTATAGTTAACTGTCACAATTGTGGTGCCAATTATGATTCCAAAAGAGAGAAATGCTTGGCATTTGGTCAGCATTGCCACAAGTGTAATAAATGGAACCATTTTCAAAAGTTTTGCAAATCAAGTAAACCTCACACAATTATAACGAAGGGTCACTTAAAAAAACAAGTTGACCATATGGAGAGCTGCAATTCTACTTTCTATGTAGATGGTGTGTCAGTAATTGGTGAAAAGGTTGATGCAGTGAATTTGATAGCAAAGAATGAAGTGTTTTGCACTGTCCAGATCAATGGTAAATCCACCAAGCTCAAAGCAGACACTGGTTCAAAGTGTAATGTTATGTCACCAGACACATTTGCTGTAAGAGCTGTTAATATTGAAGAGGGACTAGTGGTGTGAAACTTGTTGCTTATGGATGTGAAGAAATTCATACCAAATGCTCAGTACTGCTTTCATGTTATGTGGTTAGCAATTGTTACAGCTTGTTATTCTATGTAGTCTGAAGGCCTGTGCAGTCATTAGTGGGACTCAGAGACAGTTTAAGAATGAATTTGCTTTTTTTTACCAAAGAAGTTCATCATATAAGCACATATCCTAGTTCTAATTTTTTGAAGCCATTTTCTCAGAGTATGCTGATGTTTTTCATGACAAGTTGGGCAAGCTTTTAGTTGTGTATTCTCTGAAGTTAGATCCAGAGGTCAGTTCAGTGGTCAAACCAACAAGAAAAGTTCTGATAGCTATGCAGGATAAAGTTAAAGCTCAGTTGGTAAAATGGTGCAAGATGTAATTTGTCCAGTTACAGAACCAACTGAAAGGGGGTCGTCCATGGTAGCAGCCCACAAGAAAGGCTCAGATTAAATCAGAATATGTATTGACCCAAGAGATTTGAACAAAGCATTAAAAAGACCACATCATCCAGTGCATACAGTTGAAGAAGTCACTGCCCTAATGCCAAATGCCACTGTTTTTTCTGTCTTGGATGCAAAAAGTTAATTTTGGCAGGTGATGGTTGATCTCAAATCCTCATTACTGACTGCTTTCAGTACCCTGTTTGGCAGATACAGATTCGTAAGGATGCCATTTGGAATATATTCTACAAGTGAAGTCTTTTCAGCATGCAACGGAGGAAATTTTTTCAGGTTATCCTTGTGCCATAATAGTAGATGATTTATTGGTTGGGGGCAATGGTGAAGCTGAGCATGACAGAAGCCTTAAAAGAGTTCTAGAAAGAGGACGGGAAGTGAAGTTAAAGCTCAGTCCTCTAAAGTTCAAATTCAGACTACCAGAAGTTACATATGTAGTTCATTTATTTACCAGCATTGGCTTGAGACCAGACCCATCAAAGCAAGCAGCTATTCGTGAGATGCCAGCACTTGATAATGTTCAAGCTCTACAGTGTTTCCTTGGCATGGTCAATTATTTAGGCAAGTTTATACCAGACGTCAGTGAGTTGACAGCACCTTTGAGAGAGCTGATGCACAATAATGTTACATGGTCTTGGTTGGAACAGTACCAGGGAGAGACCTTAAGTGGAAAATTGCCATTCCACCTACATTAAGATACTATGATGTTAATAAACCAGTAACTCTTTCCTGTGGTACTTCAAAATGTGGTCTTGGTGCAGTTGTTCTTCAAAAAGGTAGACCAGTAGCCTATGCATCTAGAACCCTTACCCAAACTGAAATGCAATATGCTCAGATTGAGAAAGAACTTTTGGCAGTAGTATTTGCATGCTCAAAGTTTCATGATTGGATATATGGTCTTGCTATTCAGATTGAAACTGACCACCAACCTTTAGTTACTGTTCTAAAGAAGCCTATGCATTCAGCACCAATGATATCACAAACAATGATACTCAAATTGCAAAAGTACAACTTCAAAATAGTCTATACAAGAGACGGACTTCTTTACCTGGCTGATACCTTATCCAGATCTCCCAGGAATGCAATGGGACAGCTTGACACAGAGAATTTTGCCATTGACCTAATGGAAGTGCAGAATTTTTCTACCATGAGACTTGAGAGATCATACAAAGACTGATCCAATTTTGCAAAAGTGCAACCACTATAATCATGTTGGAATGTTCGTCAAAGCAATCTAGTCTACCACCTGAGTGCAAACTTATTTTCCTTGCAGAGATGAGATGTTGATGGAAGATGGCATTATTTTCAACAGTCCTAGAATTGTTGTTCCTGCTTCCTTACAATGTGAATATATCCAGAGTTTGCACCGTAGTCACAGAGGTTCTGAATCTACCAAAAGAAGGGTGCGATAACTAGTATTTTGGTCTTCTCTAGTAAAATGCATTGATAAAGTACTTTCTTGTTGTTCAGTATGCAATAGTACTAAACCGCATTTGCAAAGACCACTTCAGCTAAGTCAAATTCCTGAACTACCTTGGTCAACAGTAGCCACTGATATATCGATATATTCGAGTGGAACAATCAGCATCACTTAGTATCGGTAGACTTTTATTCAAACTGGTTTGAGATTGATTTAGTACTTAACCTAATGTCCATTGCTGTTATCACTTAGCTGAAACATCATTTCTCAGTCCATGGTAGTCCACACAAAGTTATTTTTGAAAATGGTACTCAATTTACTAGTCAGGTGTTTCAGAAATGTGCAAAAGAATGGGACTTTGTACATATTACTAGTAGTCCAGAATATCCACAGTCAAATAGATTAGCTGAACATGCAGTACACAGTGCAAAGCAATTACTTGAAAGGTCAAAGTGCAACAATACCAAGGTCTTTTTGAATTTACTCAATCTCTGAAACATACCCCGTGCTGATATGCTTGGCTCCCCTGCTCAGAGACTTCTATCCAGGCAAGCCAGAACAACATTGCCTATCAGTTCCAGTTTGTTGAGACCTAAAGGTAAGAACAACAGAACCATTAGAGCCCAATTATTCAGGAAGCATTCTTTCCAGAAGACCAGCTATGATAAATCGAACATATTTCTTCACACATCAAAGAAGGAGAGACAGTGAGGATATAAATGGCAAAATGTTTCAACCAGATTGGTCAAGTGACAGGTATATGTACTGAGCTGAGAAGATCCTACTTCACAGAAACTGGGGGTGTGGAGTACATGAGAAATCGCAGACATCTTCTTCCTGTACAAAAATCGATATTGCAGCATTGTCCCTGTGAAACAGACTCTAGATCTCAGAGCAATCCAGACAAAGTTCCTGTTTGCAGAACATGTCTTAACTTCTGCTTCCAGTCCTGATGATGTTCCTGATGTTCCTAAGGTTGAACATTCAGCAAAGACAGTCCCAGTTGTTAAATCTGATTTTAAATTTTATGTCACACATTTTGGTTGCATTTCCAAACCTAGTGTGAAATACACAGTGACCTGGACTTGATTGTATATACAGTATGTTTATCTAGTTCTGTATAATTACATGACAAATAATTATTTGCATTGATTGCATGTCAAATGATATTGTCAATATTGCATAACCTATTTCTCATAGAGGGAGGATGTAGAACAAACTGTGTGTGCTGTATCCATAAGAAGCGTTTCATGGACTGAACATGCATATAAATAGCAGGCACGTGCTAGTTTCAGTGCAATTTTGAGAGTGCAGCCAAAGAGTGAACAGGTATGAGTCTAATAGCTAGATTGTATATAAATTTACCTAAGTTAAAGTTATTAAGCCTCAATCCTGATGAGTTTGTACATAATAACGCTGCTTAAACAGAACCCATGAAGTCTTATCTATTATATCCTGACTAGACGAGAGACAGTACTGTTGGACTGACAAGCCACACCTGACATTAACTGATAGTGCTGATACTATTGTTGGGTGAGGAACAGCATGGAGATACACATACATACAGGGGACTACACCCAGTTGTACTGGGGAACATGTGTTACAGGAGTACAGTGCAGAGAATCTGTGGAGTGATGGGAGATACATCAGGGTGCTAAAAGCTGCTAATTCAGGGAGAACTACATGAGAAGTATTACATCTAAACCAGTTGTACTGCTAATAGACATTGCTATCATGACAATAAGGCTAACAGGTGTACCTAATCTACTTAATGGATCTTGTATGGCCTCCTGCGTAACTGGAGCAGCAAAGTGCCGTTCTTCTGTGTGGTGGCACTGCTCATGCTATGGCCACCTTAAATGTGTGCTCAAAAGCCTCAACCTTTAGAAGGTATGGTGTCACTGTAAGATTCTTCCACATTCATTGCAGATCTGTCATCATTATTACAGGTAAACACTTCTAATAATGGGAGCGGAGATGACAAAGAGTAAGTGACCTCCATGTCAAGTGTGTCACTGATTTCTCTACATAGAGGGAGATATATAATAGAGCAACATTTTTAAGTCACTGTAAAAAGGCTTTACTAGCTGCAGTTTTCAAACAGTGCACATGCAGCAGGTTCCCCTCTTTTAAAGTAAAAATAAAATGATTTTTAAAGTTTATGTTTTATGTATAGGCAATTACTTATATTACATGACATGATCTTGATAAATTAACCTTAGTATTATATTATGCATGTCAATGGGCATTTCTGTGAAGTGAACAGAGGGGATGAGGAAGTGATGGGTAGGTATGGTGTTAAGGAGAGGAATGCAGAAGGTCAGATGATTGTGGATTTTGTGAAAAGGATGGACATGGCTGTGGTGAATACGTATTTTAAGAAGAGGGAGGAGCATAGGGTGATGTACAAGAGTAGAGGAAGATGCACACAGGTGGATTATATCCTATGTAGGAGGGCCAGACTGTAAAGTGGTGGCAGGGGAATGTGTAGTTAAGCAGCATAGAATGGTGGTCTGTAGGATGATGTTGGTGATCAAGAAGAGGAGAAGGGGGGGCGTGGCCAAGATGTCAGAGAGATAACAGCATTTTTGGATGGTCTGCTTAACAGAAATTTCTCTGACAGGAAATTTTCTTAATATTATTTTTTTAAAAAAAGTTTTCTTTCACCTATATATTTAGATACAGTGGATTATTTTTTTCTACATATATTTCAATTTTGGTGAATAGAAAGTGAATTACATCCTGTCAGAAGTACAGCAGCTGAATATAACAGACTCTCTCAGCCATGAGTCATTCAAAAGCCTCTCTCCAGGAAACTTCCATGAAGAAAGAATTACAAACAATAATATCCAGTATTCAAGATCTTTCCATGAAAATGGACAATTTAGAAAAAATCATGGAAAACATAAAGAAAGAAAATAGAAAGCAGATTGAAGAATTCAAGGAGATAATTACAAGACACACAGACCAGATAACAGAAATTGAAGAATCTCTTAATGAAATAGACGGAAGACAGCATGAAAATGATAGCCAGATTGACTTCTTACTAAAGCAAAACACCGCACTTTCAGATAAAGTGGAGGACCTAGAATCAAGGTCACGAAGAAATAATATTAGAATATACGGCATACCTGAAAAAATGGAAGGAAATAACACAATACAGTTCTTGAATGACTGGTTGCCTAAGACACTAAACCTACCTGAATCTCTCTCTTTTGGGGTAGAGAGAGCTCACAGGTCACTGTCAGATATGTCTGTGTCAAAAAATCCAAATGCTTCAAGATCCATTATTGTAAAATTTTTATCATCTCAAGACAAGGACTTAATCCTGAGAACAGCGTGGGCAGGTAATCCTATACAAATTAATGGTCAAAACATAAGATTTGACAATGACTATACCTCTACTATAATAACTAAAAGAAAAGCCTGCATTCCTCTCATTAAAAATCTGAAGAAAGCTGAAATTAAAGCGCAAATCATTTTTCCTGCCAGAATTAAAATACATCTATCTGAAAGAATAAAAATATTTAATAATCTTGATGACGCCTCTGAATATGTGAAAAAGAATAAGATTTTGGAAAACACTGAAGATATGGACATCTCATTACCTAGTTTAAAAAGGCAGGCAACAAATGGAAAAATGTTATCAATTGATAAAGCAAGCAAGAAGCTTAAGGGTAAATAATAGAAATGAAGCTCTTCCACAATCCCTTCAAATCCCCAAAGTTTCATGCTACAAATCACCTACATTGGGGAAAAACATACATGTTCAGGTAAAAATCATTTAATATTTATTAAGTATGCTTATTTATTTATTTATTTTTAAATTTATTTGCTGTTTAAAAGCCTTTAATACAAATACGCTAGAATGTTAAACACAGATGTTAAAATTCTAAATCTTCCCTTGACAGAGTGTATTATTAGTTGACAACTACATAGGGGCAACTTAGCAATACCATAGACATATTTGTTAAAACAAGAACCCCCTTAATACCGGATACTGTATGTGTATTAGATTATGATGATATAGATCGCTCCGATAAGTGAATTGAAGGCTCCCCATCTCAGTGCAATTAAATGAAAGTGTAGCGCCTTTTTGCATCAGCGGGCTTTCTCTTCTGTTAAATGTCATGTTATGCTTGGGTCCTTTTAGAGCTAATGGATATAACTTAATGTGACTTGTACTAAATAGTTTAAAAGGTATTGGAAATTGTTCTTTATCATAATAAGAAAAGATTGTTTTCTTTCTAAGAATCCGTCATGACATGTAAAAATGCATTCTCATACACTTGAGAGGTTTGTGTCATTACTAAATGTGGTTTGTGGGTCCCTCTGCTGACGGAGAGGGAAAAGGAGATGTATTTTCTGATGAAAGCTGGTGGAGTGTGTGTTGCAGGGACAGGAGGGTTTGTATGCTTGATATCACATACATTGGCCAATAAAATTGATAGTTACAGAGAATTTTATATTTATATAAAATGGGGCAAAGTTGTTTTTTTTTTTTTTTTTGTACTTCATATACATGCTTTTTGAGTAACATATTCCGTTTTTCTTTTCTCTCACAAAATGCACATCACGAGTATCTCATGAACAGTTATCATAGCTTGCTGCAGATTCCCTAGTGCGAGCTTTTAACCGCCAAAATTCAAATGTTAAAGGAGAAGGAAGGGAAAAAAAAGGAAAAAGAAGGCTGTTGCCTCGAGACTTCTTGGTCAGATCTTCTTTGTAATACAAGAGACTTATGCATGTACTCTCTCGAAGTCTCTTTTGTCATATGAACTTTGGTTACGTATTCACGTTACCAGAAATCCTCACATGAAAAAAAAAAAAAAAGAAAACGGAACAACTGAATGCTTTATCACATACCAAGAGCGACAAAGAAAAATATATAAAAAACATAGACATATATAAAGGTCCTTTTTACTAAACCAATGTTGATGCCTATGTTGTTCCCTTCATAATAAGTTTTCTGATGACGTGTTTTACAAAGTAGTTTACACTTGATCATTAGTTGGCAGCTGTAGCTAACAGATACAGTGAAAACATAGACTAGGTCATCTGATCCTTTTTGGTTAGCAGAGCAGAAAGTGGCATATGCAATGGTTATAAAGTCACTAAAATACATTATCTATTGGGGGTTAATGTGTTCTTATTATTTTTAAAGTAGATTTTGGGGCAGCTTCTGTGCTTTCATCTTGATATCTTCGTCCCCAATCTTATTGATTATATGAGTTGTTGGTTGATGGCAATACTGCTGGATTGGGGAAGCCAAAGCTGCAGACAGACCATTACAATAAATAATAATTCTGTTATAAAAGGGTGAAATAATATATTGGGGCAGGAAAACTTTCGGTTCCAAAGAAAAGGAGACAGTTCTGCTTAGAGAATGATCTTAGTTGTTACTGAAGTGATCCTTTTGCCTCACTAGTCAGTGATAGGAGTAGAAGAGTGTTAGGGGGGCAGTGCAAAGTGGGGATTGTTACTCTTGACTTATAGTTACTACTTTCATCAGGACATGAGGACAGTTGTTATTTCCAAAGGTAGCCTTTACTTTTTAACTGCTTTTCTAATTAATAGTTTACATCATGTTGGATTTATAGTGAATGGTGAAATTGTCATCTACTTAATCCACCTCCAGCTACATAAGTGCATACTACAATCTGACATTTTCACTAATATTCATAAAATAATTGAATGTTTTACTGTCTGTAGACTACATTTTCTAGCAAAAGATATATTGCATGTTAACCACTGCCACTCTAACTGAAAAAATATTGGTAAAATGTGTTAATGTAGTTTGTTAAAAAGGACAACTTAAGGGAACACATTATTACTATAACATCTAAAACAGAAGTGTCCTTGAAGGTTAAAAGCTGTGACTTCATTATATGATATTTTTATCAAAATCAAGCTACCCAACATAGTTTCTTTAGACTCACATCTTTGGAAAGAAAAGCTAATGTTTTTGATGATTACACAGATTTCTATACCTGCATAGATATTTGTGCAACTAAAATATTATCTTCTCATGAAAAAAATTCTCATTAGTACATCTTTAATTTAAATATCTTTAATACCTTAAGAAATTATTTAAGGTTAATCAGATATGTTTTTTTTTTTTTTAGGGGAAGGAAAAACTGGTGATTTTATATCTTATATAAAAGGAAAATAAGCCTATAGGCTATATATTAATATGCTGATTCTATAGTAAATATTAACACTGTTGTGATTTCACAGACAAGTTCATACAGGAATGTTTTGTTACATGATAAATGTTCTTATTTTTATACATAAACTTCTTTACTGATTTCCTAGTTAAGTAGGTTTTGATCTAATGTAGTATACTAGATTAAGATCTGTATTAGTATAGAATAGACATAAATTAATATGATATACTATGTCATGATACAAGTTTAAAGACACTGTTCTTAAAAATTTTAAAAATTACATTATTCATGGTAATTGATGTTTTCCACAATATCTCCTACATAGTAATACCTATTCATCCTGGAGAACTAATAGGTTGTAGTTTGTTGATTCAATAAAATATTAGGTAGTAGCATTAGAGAACGATAGTCTTCAGCACTAAGGATGATAGAGGGTGGTATTGATGACTCCTTCATCAATCCAGGAACTAGATGTTCCATGGTAAGTTTTGTATATAGTTATATTTTCATTTTCTCTGAACATTACTTGTTAATTAAGTCCAGAATAGTATTTATCCATCAAAAGCTTAAAGTAATCAATGTCTGGGTTTAAATGTCTGTCTCTGAATGCAAATGGTCTTAATAACCATACTAAAAGAGGAAGGTTGCTCAAATACCTAGCATCTAATAAAGCTGACATTATATTTTTGCAATAAATGCACATTATTCAGAAAGATCTAGAAAAAATGGCTTTTAAAGGTTATAGTATTCTAGCTGAATCTCATTTCCAAACAAAGAGAAGAGGAACTATGATTTTGTGGAAAAATACATTACCAATACCTAAAATAATTAACAGTTGCTCTGATAAAAATGGTATGTTGTGTCTAGTAGTATTGGAATTGAATAAGAAATATTTTACTTTAGCAAATATGTACTGGCTACCTGGTATTGGTGCTAAATCTGCAAACAAATATTTGGAAATAATAACAGCAAATTCTAAAGGAGATATCATTTTGGCAGGTGATTTTAATTGTAGTCAATCATCTAAAGATACCACTAATGTCAGCAATATTAGGATACCTGCATCAGCCAAAAAATTGATAGATTTTGCCTCATTATATAACCTAAAAGACATATACATGATCAAAGAGCAGAGGTCTCTCAATTTTACTCACTTTTCTTATAGATATGGTACACAGACGACTATTGATAAAGTGTTTATATCTGACAGCCTTTTATCTAAGACTCAAGATGTAGTGATTACATAATGCCCTCTGTCAGACCACAATGCCATACTATTTAAAATGAAAATTAAACCAAATGATCTTATTCATTGGCAGAGACTACCAGCCTATATTATTAAGATAAAATGATTCAAAGAATGGTTTATAAAGGAAGTAAACTATTATATTGAACTTAATAATAATAATAATGATAACACAAATAAAGTGTTTGTTTGGGACTCTTTAAAATCTTATATATATATATGGGAAAATAAAAACCTGGTATTTACATAAAAGGAATGAATGGGACAAAGAATTATTAAATCTACAATTGAAAATTGACACTTTAAAAAAGAACTTACACCCTAAAGAATTGGGCTCGAATCTGGAATTAAAACAAGTAAATCTCGAATATTTAGAAATTCTTAGTCTTAAAGTAACAATTAATTTAGAGAGGTTAAAATTACAATCATCTAATCCAAAACATATGCATAGATTAGCAGCCAAAACGAAAAGTTTTCACAAGAGTAAACACATAATTGAAATATTAGACACATCTAAACACAATTCAAAACCTTCTTCAGATCTAAAAGATATTTTAGAGATTTTTCGTTCATATCATGAAACAATGAATAAAGCAAACTTAAACTTTACTAATAATAGTTCAAAAATAGAATTTCTAAAAAGCAATATAAATAATAAACTTTCTAAAGAACAAAATAATAGATTACTTAAATCAATATCATTAATAGAAGTTAAAGAAAGAATACAAAATCTTAAAAATAATAAAGTCCCTGGTCTTGATGGCATAATAGGTGAATTATATAAAATTTTCCCTGATTCCGCTTTGAAGATATTAATGAAAGCACTTGAAAAAGTTAAAAAAAGTGACAGACTTTGTCCTTCTTGGAAATATTCACTAATTTCTCCCATTCTAAAGCAAGATAAGGACTCCAGATTTGTTTCATCATATCGTCCTATTTCCCTATTAAATATAGATTATAAAATATTTACATCTATTTTAGCAAACAGATTAAATCAAATGATGCCGACTTTAATAAACAACGATCAAACAGGTTTTATACTGAACAGAAAAGTTCAGATTAATACTATTAGACTTTTAACTTTAATAGATTTTGCAAATAAAAAAAAAGAATTATCACTCATCAGTCTAGATCTAGATAAAGCATTTGATTCTATTAACTGGACATACTTATTTATAGTATTAAAAGAATATAATTTCTCCTCAGAAATCTTAAACTTGTTAAAAAAATTATATGAAGGTTCTATAGCGTATATTAAAATCAGCACTTTTTTATCTGGCCCACTTCAAATTCTAAAAGGCACTAGACAAGGTTGTCCTTTATCCCCACTACTATTTGCATTAGCAATAGAACCATTTGCTAATTTTATAAGAAACAATATAAACATAAAAAGTTTTGATGTTAATGAGAACTATTCTTCAAAAATTTTACTCTTTGCAGATTATATCTTTTTAACTATTGGAAATATTGATTCATCTATTGATCACATTATCAGATCATTAAAACTCTTTGAGGAAATCTCAAACCTTAGATTTAACAAAAACAAAACAGAAACTATTCTCATCAATAAAAAAATTGAATAACACTCTATCTAATTACAATAACTTTAACTGGACCAATGATAAATTGAAATATCTAGGGGTTCATATTCTGTCTAAATGGAAGGACACTATAAATATAAATTATAAAATTTTATTAAATAAAATCACAGAATACATTAATAGACGGAAGAAAATGTTCTTTACTATAGAAGAAAGATTATCTCTGATAAAAATAATTCTATTACCAAAAAATATTTTTTATCTTCAAACATTATTGGCTCCTCCTTCTAGAAAACAACTTAAACACATAAACACTATATTAATTAAATTTCTATGGTATCCTCAAAAACCAAGGATTAAATATGATTGGCACTATAAAAACTGGATTGAAGGAGGGATTGCTTTTCCAAATTTTGAGCTTTATGCTGATGCCATTATTCTTAATATAACAAGTCTGTGGTTAAGTCCAAAATACCATTCAAATTGGAAACATTTACACAAAACAATACTATTAAGCAATTTTGACAAGTTTTTTCAAAAACATATATTGTTCTGAAAATATTAAGCTATTTATAGTTATTAAAGAATTCTTCTTCAACAATGAGCAGGAAAAATCACATCTTATTCCTATAATTAAATATATCTTGCAAAATTTAAAAAAAGTAATGAATAAGAACCTTTTGAACAACAATTTGTCCATTCTAATGTTTCCAATAATCTTAACCAAGGGATGCTTTGATTCCTTTAACATGATGAAAATAAAAAACTATGGAAGAAAATGGGGTATTATTCTGGCATCAGTTTTTAGGAACTAATAATATTCATGATACTACCTACCTTTTAGCCAGGTATAATATCTACCAAAATAACTGGTTAAATATTCAAATCTTCAGAGAATTTATTTTAACGGAATTTAAAAGACATCATTTTCCTTCTATAACAGACCTCCACAAAAAATTATCCATCCTCTTTGACTTCACCAATATAGGCTATAATAATGGTATCTCATTGTCAAGATTTTACAACATTCTTAGATCAGATCTAATAATATTAGACGACAATTTATGGAAATATATCAACAAGTTCAACAACTCCCAAATACATATAAATGATAAAACTTTAATTCTCAGATTTGTTTACCATACCTCTTCTTCCACATATTGGAAACATTTCACATGGAAATTCATTCATAGAAGTTTTATTACACCAAAAAAAAAGCCTCTAGAATAAGCAAGAAAGATTTTAATAGATGTTGGAGATGCGAGGAGCTAATAGATGCCGACTGGGCACATATGTTTTTAGAATACAGAACAATAACCACATTTTGGATGGAGTTTAAAAATTTTATTAAAGCTTTGTGGTCGGACAGATGCGAGATCTCTTATTCTATGATACGTTTTAATGCACCAATGCCAAGTTATGTTCCACTGAATCAAATGAACCTCCTTTGGACTCTACTTGCTATAGCAAGAAAAACTATTACTAGAAATTGGAAATGTAAAAATAACCTCTCATTTAAGGAATTTATATCTTTTACTAAGATTATTTGTAGTAGGGAATTACAAACAGCTATGTTACACTCCTCAAACATGACTCATAAACAAATTGCCTGGATAAAGCTTAAAAAACAATTAGACAAAATGTAATGTTATTGAAGATTTGGTATCTATTTTGGACTTTGTATATAGTTTTTGTAAAAAATTGATATTGCATTGTTTTTTCTTGTTAAAAATTGTAATTATACTCTTGAAAATCAATAAAAAAATATGAGAAAAAAAAAAAAGAAGAGGAGAAGGAGTGTGAAAGCAGTGCCAAGGATTAAATGGTGGAAGTTAAAAAAGGGTGATTGTGAAGTGGAGTTTAGGAAAGAGTTAAGACAGGCACTGGGAGGCAGTGGAGAGTTACCGAATAGCTGGGTAACTACAGCAGAACTAGTAAGGGAGACTGCTAGAAAGGTGTTTGGTGTGACATCTGGACAGAGGAAGGAGGACAAGGAGACCTGGTGGTGGAATGAGGAAGTACAGGAGAGTATACAGAGGAAGAGGCTGGTGATGAAGAAGTGGGATTGTCAAAGAGATGAAGAAAGTAGACATGAGTATAAGGAGATGAGGAGCATGGCAAAGAGAGAGGTGGCGAAAGCTAAGGATAAGGGGTATGGAGAGTTGTATGAGAGATTGGACACTAAAGAGGGAGAAATGACCTGTACCAATTGGCTAGACAGAGGGACAGAGCTGGGAAAGATGTGCAGCAAGTAAGGGTGATAAAGGATAGTGAGGGAAAGGTACTCACAAGCAAGGAGAGTATGTTGTGTACATGGAAAGAGTACTTTGAGGGGCTGATGAATGAAGAGAATGAGAGAGAGAAGGTTGGATGATGTGGGGATAGTGAATCAGGAAGTGAAACAGATTAGCAAGGAGGAAGTAAGGACAGCTATGAAGAGGATGAAGAATGGAAAGGCTGTTGGCCCAGATGACATACCAATGGAAGCATGGAGGTACTTAGGAGAAATGGCAGTGGAATTTTTAACTAGATTGTTTAATGAAATTTTGGAAAGTCAGAGGATGCCTGAGGAGTGGAGAAAAAGTGTTTTGGTACCTATCTTTAAGAATAAGGGTGATGTGCAGAGCTGCAGTAACTACAGAGGGATAAAATTGATCAGTCACAGCTTGAAGTTATGGGAAAGAGTAGTAGAAGCTAGGTTAAGAAGGGAGGTGATGATTAGTGGTCAGCAGTATGGTTTCATGCCAGGAAAGAGCACTACAGATGCAATGTTTGCTCTGAGAGTGTTATTGGAGAAATACAGAGAAGGTCAGAAGGAGTTGCATTGTGTCTTTGTAGACTTGGAGAAAGCATATGACAGGGTGCCTAGAGAAGAGTTGTGGTATTGTATGAGGAAGTCAGGAGTGGCAGAGAAGTATGTAAGAGTGGTACAGGATATGTACAAGGGTAGTGTGACTGGTGAGGACTGCAGTGGGAGTGACAGATCCATTTAAGGTGGAGGTGGGCTTACATCAAGGATCAGCTCTGAGTCCTTTCTTATTTGCAGTGGTGATGGACAGGTTGACAGATGAGATCAGACAGGAGGCCCTGTGGACTATGATGTTTGCAGATGACATTGTGATCTGTAGTGAGAGTAGGAATCAGGTTGAGGAGACTCTGGAGAGGTGGAGATATGCTCTAGAGAGCAGAGGAATGAAGGTCAGCAGGGCTAAGACCGAATATATGTGTGTAAATGAGAGGGAGGGTAGAGGAATGGTGAGGATGCAGGGAGTAGAGTTGGTAAAGGTGGACGAGTTTAAGTACTTGGGATCAACAGTTCAGAGTAATGGTGAATGTGGAAGAGAGGTGAAAAAAAGAGTACAGGCAGGGTGGAATGAGTGGAGAAGAGTGTCAGGAGTGATTTGTGACAGACGGGTACCAGTAAGAGTGAAAGGGAAGGTCTACAAGAGGGTAGTGAGACCAGCTATGTTATATGGATTGGAGACAGTGGCATTAACAAAAAGGCAGGAGTCAGAGCTGGATGTGGCAGAGTTAAAGATGTTAAGATTTGTACTCGGTGTGACTAGGATGAATAGGATTAGGAATCAGTATATTAGAGGGTCAGCTCATGTTGGACAGTTTGGAGACCAAGCAAGAGAGACGAGATTGCATTGGTTTGGACATGTGCTGAGGAGGGATGATGGGTATATTGGAAAAAGGATACTAAGGATGGAGCTGCCAGGTAAGAGGAAAAGAGGAAGGCCTAAGATACGGTTTATGGACGTGGTGAGAGAGGACATGCAGGCAGTTGGTGTGACAGACCAAGATGCAGAGGATAGGAAGAAATGGAAAGAGATGATCCGCTGTGGTGACCCCTAATGGGAAAAGCCGAAAGATGATGATGGTTATATTATGCATGTCTGTTGCTGTTTACATTTAAAAGTTATACTTTATGCTTGTTTAAAACACATTTTTAATACTGAATGTTTTTAGTCTTTAACCTTTTTTAAACTCTGGAACAGCTGATACATCTGTCTGGTTGCTTTCACCTATAGAATTTAGCAAGACTGCTCTTTTCTTTTGGATATATAGATTTTTTATGGTGCCCTACAGCCATACCTTTTAGCGCATTTGTCTTGTCCAAATGCCTTTGATGTTTTGAATGCAGCTTATCCCTCTCTTTTCCATTCTTTGACACGATGGCATGTATGAAGGCCTATTAAATAAATGACAGAGAGTAACAATAGTCAACCTCAGTCAGGTCTGCACACCAAGTGATTTCACTAGAACATTTGTATAGAATATGACAGGCTAATCACTGTGATAAGCCAAAATTATTAAAAGGTTTATACTAACATACCTGACAGCTTTCATATTATATCTCATAACAGGAGATTGTTCACTTAACAAATGGTGTGTGGGGTGATGCAAGTTTCCTAGACCCAACCTTCAGAATTTACAGCTTCCATTTTTTTCTACATATCAACTGTTCTGAAGTTATATGAGCCATTTGTCCACACCTTTTGTTTTTCTTTACCCCATGTAAGTAAAGCTGTGAAATAATTATATAAAGTCAGATGGCATTGAAATAAAGACATCTCTGCAAAAAAATGTTTAAACTTTTCTCACTATTAGTTAGGTGAATTATTCAATGAACTTGAGCCATCCAGTTTACTTTGAGGAGTTTTACTTTGGGCACTCATATAGGCTTCTTCAAAATAAATATGTATATGCCTACCATGACCTGGCCAAAGCAGTGGACACAAAAGCCAATCAGGCATTGTTGACCAACTCACAAAATTAGGTGTAAACCCCTATGACACCTGCTAGATAGCCAGATGGGTCAAAGATAGGACCTAAGAATAAGGTAATCTACCTTAAAAAAAGGTTAGTCACTAGTGGAGTTCCTCAAGGCTTAGTGCTAGGGCTGCTCCTTTCTAGCATCTATTTCTCTGAAGTCAAGGACAGCATCAGAGGCCTCTGGCTGACCAAGTTTGCAGATGATTACTAACTAGGGACAGTTACAGAATCCCCCCAAAGACACAAATACCCTCCAAAAACACCTGACACGGATTGATAACAGGTGCCAGAACTCAGTGCCAGGAAATGCTTACTAATATCCTTTGAGAAAACAGCTACTGCTAGAAACTACCACATTGCTAATACAATACTAAGAACAGATCAAGTGGTCAGGGATTTGAGAACACATGTAAACAGTGACCTGGCCTTTGACCATCTTGTTTCTACAGTAGTGAGGTAGCCATTGTATGCTCCACAACATATAAACAATGTAATAGTAACTAGGTCTACGTATGTCATTGTCCCACTGTATTGACCCCTCATCAGACCAATCACTGAGTACAACACTCCTTTCTATATGTACCTGATCAGGCATATGCAACAACTGGAGACTTCACAAAGACTCCTCACAAAAAGAATACAGGGCATAAACAACATGTCCTATCCCTGTACTCAGTCTCCTATTAATTTCTGAGAAGTGATCTATGCCTGGCCTACAAAGCATCCTCTTTATCTCCGTCCTCGTCTGCAGCATAAATATGATATGTTGGAGGGGAAGGCCAGGAACTTTCCTTTCTCTTGAACAGGCTTGCCATCCATGGAAATCAGAGTGCTTCCCTGACCCAATTCTAGCATTTCTTTGATGAACGGACTGGGAATATGAAATTTATCCCTGTTCTGGCTCCCATGTCTCTATTAGATAGAGGCGGCCTGTAAATGCTTGACCAAGCCTAGATATATCCCTTAAAAAGCCTAGGGTATCAGAACTTTTTAGAAACATTTGGGAAGCATAGCTAGGCTTAAAAAGACTACTTGGAGTTGTTTGTCTAGTTATCACCTATAAACCTATAAGAAACTGCATATAAATAACAATTTTCATACTCAGCCTCAAATGCATGTTCTGTCCTGTATATTTATATCAATATAGCCATGTGGGTACATTGCAATACAAGCAAAAAAAAAAAAAGAGGAACATATGAAAATGGAACTTTTATTAAATAAATGTACTAATTCATGAATCACAGTGAGTCACTGGAAGTTGCTAAATGCATTACATACTGGCAACTGTAAGTCCATGCACATTTGGCATGCAACATTATTCTAGTATTTATAGCATTATAACTTATATATTCCAAAAAGCAACACAATAAAACTGCAAAATATTTACAGGATATTGAAAGCTGTAAAGGTATATCAATATGAGCACAGTGATGGAGAGCTGAAACTTTTGGTATAATCAACCATGCAAAGATATGCAAAACACATCTGAACTAAAACTACACTGGTGAGCTTCTGCTACCTGCTCATTGCACCCTCTTACATGGTCTGATAACCAAAGACTTAAGTCCTCATAGTGATGATACACCAGATTGCTAGTGTGCTGGATTCCTGTCTGGTGAGATGTGAATCACAAGACCCCAAACCCCCCCCCCCAACATACACATATTAGTCACGCAGAAAATACCATGACCCCTGTACGATATTGTCCTATTGTACTCCTAAAGCTGGTGCATTATAAGGAGTCCTTCTTGATGTATTCATAACAAGCTAGCAGACACCTACTGTCTTTTCCAGATTTAGATGACATGATATGTATTAGCAAGGCTTTTAATCAAAATCACAGCACCCTTACATGTGAAATCCAGAAGTGCGCCACCAAGACATCAAAGGTTAAGCTAATCCTGAGCATGTCACACCACAGCTCTGGTATTCCTATTCTTGAACATCAATGACATTCAGTTGATGCTGGTAGCATTCTGTACTATCTGACAGGTATCACAAATCATTGTTATCCTTCTGTTTTATATAAGATATCAAAGGAAAAAGGATTAGGTCTGAAATGTATGTTGAAGCTATTTGTTACCTTTGAAAAGTATGGTACAGTAAAAATTGGCATTGGTTTGGCATTCAACATTATACTTAAATGACAAATTATAATGCAGTAATAAGGATTATTAAAGGTGAAACATTACAGTGTCAAAAAGACACCTCATTTTCAAGTGAAAATCATGATGGATGCCTAACTTTATTATGCTAATAATCTGTTGTACTCCTTGCAAGTGATATTCTACTGCCTACTACATGTACCTGTAATGTGAAATATTGTTACAAAACAATGCCTCTATGTTGCTCCCAATATTATATTGAGCTGTTTGCATAATTTTGCATAAATTTGTTTAAGTAATAGTAGAGACTAAATAATTTTAAGTTTTGAATTCTATTCCTCTCTCACAACCTTCTGTCATGTAAATATCACCTAAAAGAATACATCCTTGGCTCATGGCCATGCTCCTTCATATCTCCTGATTATGCCTCCGCTCTAACATGCTACCTTTTCCTTGACACTGACTTCATCAGTAAATATACAAATGCTTCCTGGCACAATAACTATTGTAACTGGCTGATATGATTTACAGATCACTGACTTCACACTTTTAAATACACTAATGCTGTTTGGTCCTATGCTTATATTAAGTGATTTTATGTAATTTCCACTGGTCCTGTGTATTAACATATCATAATCTCACAATTTACATGCTGTAAAGTAATCCCTCATTAAGTTACATATACTAGACTTGTATTATACAGCAGTGTGTGTTTTACATATAGCTAGCTGTATATCCAAACTTTTTTAAATTTTTTTTTTTTAATGTACATTATGCTATTTATAAAGCTGATTACTTTATAATATTGATAATGGAGCTTGTCTCCTCAGGTCTTCACATAAAAGGGGTTACTTCCCTTGGTGGACTTTTATGGTAAATATACATGCATGCATAAATAAATGAATAAATTAGTAAATAATACACATCACCTGCATTTATGTGTGAGCATGAAATATTTTCTTCTTTAGTTACTGATGGTTTACTATATGCATTATTTTCTTGTCTATATTAAGATGCTATGGGTGTTGCGCAACTGAAACATGACAACTTTACTGCAGAACAGAACAGGATCCTCTCTGTTACTCTTGTGAAGCATGTCTTGGCTGCTCTGAGTAATGCAAGCACAGGACAACAATGAAACATGAAGTGTGAGAATATTCCCTGTTACAGGAATGCTGTAAGGGATCACAGCTCTACGGTGTAAGCCTGTTGTTATTATATCATAGACATAAGGGACCATGCAGATCAGGATACAAAGGATCTAATTACTGAAAGGCCAGCAACATTTTAGAGTCACTATCAGTACTTACATATTCGGATAATGAAGAGATTTTGGTGTCCCTGAATGACAATAACCTCACTGGGTATATCCATGGTAATGAGATAATGGTAGGGCTTTCAGCTGCATATCCATATATGCAGCATGCATTTCTGCATTCAGTTTTAGATTTTTGTGAGAGTACCATACACATTACATATTTATATTTATATATATATATATATATATATATATATATATATATATATATATATATATATATATACAAAACCCACAGTGCACAATGATGATGTGCTTGGAGGAAAAACATCCACATGCATGACGTCATGCGGCGGCAAAACCGGTCTGGATAGCGGACTGTTTGTTCAACAAACTCAATTTGCATTAATGCTTTCCTGCTTTTTTACATGTGCTGGAGTATGTGTAGTGTGTTTTATATATATATATATATATATATATATATATGGGTCCCCTTCAGATAGTCAAATTAGAAAATAGGGGTTATCTAAAGGCATTAGTCTGTACTTCAATGTCCATTATAATTGCTAAGAGAAAAGGGACCCACTTAAAGACTACTAGGGTATGCACAAATGAAAACAGAATTAGGATGCCCATTGTTAATAGTCTAGATTCTGGTGCCATAAAAGACATTATAACAAAAAATTAGAAACTTTTTGGTGGTAATACTGAGATTTAAATGTAATGTGGGAAAGACCATTTACACAAAAAAGGGCCAAGAGTTTCAAAAATTATTTTCAGGTTAAGTTAAATATGCCTAAAAATTATAATGACAGAAGGGGCATACTTAAATGTTTTAATTACAATATGTGTAATTATTTATACACTGATCATGTGTATCTTGTTATTGACAACATCAAAGTCAGTGTCAATGAATTTTTTTCATTTCAATCAAAGTTTTTGGTTTATCTTATTTTTTGTGTGGCCTGTAAGTCTTTTTATATGGGCAGGACCACTCGTCAATTGTATAAGAGAATTTATGAACACAAATATGCTGTTTGTATTGAAGATGAAAAGAATGCTTTAGGCAGGCATTATAAACATGGTTCATGCAAACCTGATTTTAAGTTTTTGGTGGTTGATGCTTTGAGCAATGTGGAATTTTTGTTAAACCCAGCAGAGGAGTTGGGTTGGTTAGAATGCTCTTGGCAAGTGAGATTAAATGCTTGCTGCCCTCCTTGTTTAAACAGTCATGAAGATTTTATTATGTACCTGAAGCGTAAAGGGTTAAAACATTAATTAGTTTGCTGTCATGTGATTTTTAAACTATACAAATATCGATGTTGTATTAAGTACTTCAGTCTGAAGAAGTCTCAGTTGATTGAAAGAGACGACAGCACTTACTGATGTGTTTGTGTTTTATTAAAGTAATTTTCAATCCTTTTTTTGTTTTTATTTTTTTTTTTTATGTCTGATAGTTCAGACATGTAGAACACAATCTGTGATGAACACGACATGGGTAAAAGACACCTTTGAGTTACTTCCAATGCTCCTATAAATGGCCTAGTGGAGGTAGAAGTTGCAGAATATAAAATAAAATGAAGTCTGTGTTCAGCACTTTTGATAGGTTGACGAGAAACATAAGGAGCCCTCATGTATTGCACACAAGACTTAAATGACCTATCTAGGTTACACATTCAGTGACTGCATAAAGGAAGCCTATAACAGTTGATGCATCCTTGGACTGTGCTTTGGTTTCACTGCATGACATACATCTTTATAAAAAGGTTGCTCAGTAACCCACCCAGATGTCTAATTAGATACTAATGATACTCCCATATGGTGCCAACAGGTGTCATCACAAAGTACTGACTGTCATTCATGAGCTGACATATGTTGTTTTAACACACTGCTGCTTGATACATGGTATTCATAATCTAACAGATTCCCAGGAAATGCTATTCAGGAAAGGGCTTAGACAGAGGGAATCATCAGTCTGCTGTTCTACTGCGGGAGGCACTGATGTCCATGCCTCTGCCACTTCTGGTGTTCTGATTACTGTTGTAGTTTTGTCTTAAAGCCTTGCCACACCATAACATGGACATATCCCATTATCCATCCCAGGTGCAGTATTTTACCAACCACATTTTCAAATGAGTCATCAGGCTTTCTCACAAGTCTGTGCATTAACTGGATATGCATCAGCATTATAGCAATGGCTGTAGACTTGGCTAATCCTCTGCTGTGTTCCATGGGCATACCCTTTATCAGTGCTGAGTATCTTTGTGCAATGCTACTCGTACATAATGTCTCTCATCAAATATATGATACCCACCATGTCCTGTTCATGTTCAGTAATGCTTACAGACAACATTGGCTGAGATACGTGTAACTTATTCCACAGTGTTTGAAATGATGATGTATGATGTGTTAGGTACACAGGAAGTTTCTCTTGTGAAACTAGCATATCAAGAATGTATATATACACCCTAATTGCATTCTGCATAGATGTCCTGTCATGGTACATAACTTTGTATCAGAAACTGCAATTTTCCTAAGCACCTAGACAAACCTAACCCACCTGCCACCTGCCTGTGTCAGTTCTTCTACTCCAGGATCATGTTTTATTTTTCATGTTGATGTTGTATTTATGGTGTCTGAGGTTGTGTTGACAGACCTGTAGCCACCCAGAGGGGAGATCACCATATATGGCTATGATCATACGACGCATTGTGCATCCATCAATATGGTCACATGTCAAATGGTTAAAGGTGAATTTGCCAGGTGCAGTTGGATGTGGAGGAATGTGGTAAAGCAATACATAGCATTGAAAACAAGGGAAAGGTGATAGAAAACAGTTCTGCCTGTATTCTTAGCATTTCAGAACCACAGATTGGTTTAGAGGTAATCACCTGCTGATGGCAAGAATGTTTAAAAGGCAGGCAGCTGGCTATGGGGAAACATTCTGTATGAGACCTTCCTCACATAGAGCACACTTTTGTGAAACTTAACCAGACACAAAGTTATTTATTGCATTTGTTTACCGGGAAAGTCCACTGGGGCTGAGAAGAGCCCATTTTCAGTGGAGGTGCGGGGAGAAAAGCTCCACATATAGTTACATACAGATAAAGTATTAACACAATGAATACAGTGTATATTGCAGTAGTATTGCATAAATTAAAGCATAATTATACAGAAAATGTTAGAATAACATAGAATCATTGGTGAAATGGAGGAGAGTTATTGTTACTTAGGTGCTTATGAAACTGAAAAAGTGTATGAGTAAGTGAGATGTTAGTAGAGAGATAGTCAAGCATAGGCTGTAGGAAAAGAGAGAGTGAGGCAGAGGTTAAAGTGGGGATGGCAGAGGCTAAAGTGACAGCAGAAGGAGTAGATCTGGAAAGGAGAATGGGGGTGGTGGGCTACTTATAGAGTAGGAAATAATAGGAAAGAGTAAGTATTCCGAGAAATGTTAGGTTTTGTGGTAGTCCGTAGGGGTGCAGGTGCATACCCAGTGTGTGGAGACATGCAGTTTAAGGGAATTTTTAAAACTGGTATGATTGCTGATAGCTCTGAGAGAGGCTGGGAGGTTGTTATATAATTTGGAGACTGCATAAGAGTAAAGCATTTGTCCAGCTGAGAGCTTTGGTATATCAATGTTCAGCAGCATTTTATTTTCTGATCTTAAGAGTCATTTTGGTTGGTATGTACTCAGAATGTGGGAGAGAGCTGGGCAGGCTGCTGGATTGTAGATAAGTTTATGGGCAATAATTATTTGTGCATAAGTGAGTTGATGAGGGAGCTCAGGCCAATTTAGTTGCTGTAGTGAGGAGCAGTGGTGTGTGGAGTATTTTGTATTTGTGCCAAATTTGGCAATTTTGTTATAGCATGAGTTGAGTTTTAGTTTTAGGGAGGACTGGATGTTGGTGAGGATGGGGGCTCCATATAAAATAGTTGGAAGTAGGAAAGAGATACATGTAACTAAGTTCAACAGAAAATGCTGTCTAGTGGTGTATTATTGCACCAGAAACCATGGTACACTCCCATTTTTTCCATTACTGTTTATTCCAGTTTGCACAGTGTGCAGCTCTACTGAAACATGCCTAATGACTGTAATTTGCAATTACTATTTTTTGTTTAAACAGCTGTTTTAATTAAGAGTTGCATGGCATGGTGGGTTAATGCAGTGTACTGCAGGTCTGATGGGCTTTGGTTTAAACCATGGCAGAGGTGTTCATTTTGTTCATGTGACTTACAATGTTAAACACACATATACTCATCATTGCTCTATTTAGCTGAGCTAAGTGCAGCTGCACACTGCAAGGTACCAAGCAGCTCCGTGCTAAAAAAATATAAAGAAAAGAAAAAAGGGGTGATGGGAAAGTAGTGAAATTGGGGCAAGCAGGAGGAAAAATGTATTAAAAGGCAGGTAGGGATGTGCCGGAAGTCTGTAGGAAAGTACTATATCAATCCATTTTGTGTACAGCAACAACTGTGCACTTTGACAGATTTGTACATCGGTTTTGATTCTCAAACCCCAGAGAGAGGGGTGAGGACAACATAACTGCATTGTCAAGCCAATTTGACTGAATTACGTGTGTCAAGTGGATGTGTGCAAAATGTAGAGCTATGTATGGGACAATATTTTTTTTCAGGGGGAGAGATGCCCATTTTTTTTTGCAATCAGAAATGTACCACTACACCATCTGAGCTATACTTTTTTTTAAGGTTAGAGTAGAATGTTGGGGAAGGGATATAGGTACGTGTGGATGAGGTAAGATGGGTAGGTAAGTATGCATTTGCAAACAGACAAGACAATCAAGACAGCAGACAGCAGCACTGTGTGACACATGAGGGGGGTGAACACCTTTGACAGGGAGGATGTTGTGGAATCTGAGTCCCATGTGCCTCCAGATGGCAGCAGAGTGACACAAGTCTCCACCCATGGGACCATCGGCACTGCTCCTTCACTGCCCCGAGGGTGGCTGTGCTGGAGGCCGGGCACCAGAGTGATACTGCCCCACCAGGTCGGCCAGCATCCCCTCAATCTGGCTCAGGCATTGGTCTTAGCCATAGTGGACTATCCTGTGCATCAGGACTGGTAGCTTATCACAGGTGACTATTCTCCCTCTTCCACTGCTTCCAGAGTGGACTGGGACCCGTCCCCTGGGGCAGTACTACCCAATGCTGCAGGTAGTGCAGAAGCAGAAGAGGGAGCAGATGTGCTGGGACCTGGTGCCACCACCAGTTGAGGCAAGGTAGGGGGATCATCTGGAACTGGATTACCTTACTATACTGTGGTACATGAGGTACATGAGTAACAACCAAACCATTGTTAGTATTAACAAAATGGAACATCAGATTTATTAATCTAAATACATATTGATGTATATTATGTTCAACACAACTTAATGTAACATAGCAGTCAGTATGGTAACAGCCTGCCAGTCTAAAGTAAATCATATGGCCAACAAAACAACAGAACAATATTCAACCACATTTTCCAAAATATAGTTAGTTTAACAAAATATGATAATATTAAACTATTATAAAACATAACAATAATCAACCACATTTTCAAAAATAGTTAGTTTAACAAAATATGTTAATATTAAATCATAATACTTCATTACAATGATGAATACATTAAGATAAGGGGTGGGGAGAGCGAGAAAAACATTCCATTAGTGACATTGCAGATGATATCCCTGATGACACTGGTCATACATACTTCTGCAGTTGTGCACTGACAGTTGTGATTACAGTGAATACAATTCTCCTATAGCTATTGTAGCATGTACATACCTCTCAAGCTGATAATATGGGACAATAAGGGCCAAACACTGACAAATGCAGGTACAGAACTACTCAGAGTGGTTTCACATAATGTGGACTTATATAACTACCAGGGTGTTCTGTAATTGATTTGGTAATACAATGCATTCAAGGAAATCATTTCTCTTGTTAACATGTGACAGACAGATTAGTAGGTTTTAATTACATTATAAGAAATCATGACACTTGAGAGGCATGTTTGTGCATAGTAATTAAATTAGACAGTCATCATGGCTTAGTTGGTAGGCATGGGAGTAGAACCTGCTAGTTGTGACTGCAGGGGACATCTGCAAATAATTTAATAATTGACTGCAGCAGCATAGTACAGACTAGCAAGAGATGCAGCCATACTGGGATTACACAATTTTATTTCTGAATCAACAATGCTGATGCACACATTCTTGCTGCTGAGTGTAACATTCTGTGAGATCTAAACACAATATCTGCACATAATATGGCATAATGCATACATCACATTTTTGTGTTCTTGGGGAGAGATAAATTGTGAGCATTATTTGACTGATACTGAAAATGTAGTGCTACATAGCACTGAATTCAATCCCAGAACTGTGTGTGGCAAAATGTATAGTGTACAAGGGATTTAACAGACTAAGCTACTGAGGCACTGCTGACTACAGGCTGACTGATACTTGCCTGGAGAACACCTGGAAACATACTATGAATTGTACAATACAAGTTACAGGACTAGCATTGTAGTACTGTTACAGTGTTTTACTAGATTGCAGTGCCAGTAGAACACACACATACATGATATACAACCATACTGTATATATTACTACAGCTTTATTTTGCTTTCAGTAATACAGGTGAACACATATTAGTGTTACTGATTTGCAAGTCCACACACATAATATCTGGCCATGGAGAGGGCTACCTCACCCATATACCTTTGTTACCTGACATTTGTGGAAGTCAGAGCATTATGTGACCAGTATTGGCGTAGAGAAAGCCTAGAATAGTACTATGAGTTAGGCAATACAGTTTGCAGCCTATAGCTTTGCATTCTACAACTATTACAGTGTTATACTTGACTGCAGCAACCTTAACTTACAGACTCAATGCATACAGCTCTACTGCAATGGTTATGACAAGACAATTCTGATCTCTATCATTTTCCTTGCTGTTATTGGTATTTTTTCTTGTTTTTATTGAACTACAGTCATTATAATTAATTTGTTGCACTACAGCTCTAATTCCAACTTTATTGTACTATAGATTTTATTGTATATACTTTATTGCAGTTAATGCTTTATTTTTTCTTGCTTATTGCACAACAGTTGGCATAATACATCCATACTCACCACTCTCATGGCACAACTTAACCAGGTGCCCAGCATGAGACTCAAAATTGCAAGCCCTCTCAGCTGCAGCTGTTGGGAGAGATGCACACCATTATGCATACAAGCTTTGCAGACATTCAGATTACATATTGGTAAAACAGAGGAAAAAGTACTTACTTACTTATGAGGCATTTCCTGCTCTTGCTTCTTGGACCCAGGTGTACAAAGTTCCTTTCTTTCATCTTTTCAGGTCATCATGATGGTGACAACACTGCTCACCTGTGCAAGGGATACCAGTAAAACTGGTGAGTTCTCTGGCCAGCTGGTCCCAGGCCTCTACCTTACACTCTGAGCCCTGAAAACTGCCCTGGAGCAGCCTATCTTCATGTTTTTTGACAAGGAGCCCAACCATGACCCTAGACTCCTGAATGCTCCACCACTGCACCTCAAAGTGCACACCTTCTCCAGCACCACCAGCCATATCAACAGATTATTGAACTCTAATGGATTCTACAGACTTCCTGTCTAGTGTACTTTATATAGGCTTTTTCCTGTCCTTACACATCATTGAGCAACATTCAAAAAAGTTCTGCATTGCTTAGCAGCACACAAACCAGCCAAGCAGAGCTGAGCAGTGCACAAACACGCACAATCAAGGTTTTAGTGAAGCTGAGCATCTCGCAAACATTGGCATCCATTACCATCTTTTTGTGGTGCTTTGCAGGGTTGTGCACAGTTGTGCAGAGTGTAATGGAGTCATATTTTAAAATTTGGTCTATAAAATATACAACAAAAATACAGACAGGTGCTGACTTCCATGTATTTCAACCCTGGACCTACTACCCATACAGCTGTAACTCTACCCATTTAGCTATGTAGATATCAAGAAATCCGGTATACCTTTACATATGCTAATGAGTTACCTGTTAACAGTGTTGTGCACTGTGCTATGCCATTCAAACATGCTTAAACAAACCAATGAATAAATAATTAATTGCATCCAGCTTCTATTTTTAGATCTCTGGCAGGTGTCTGCCATGTATGCATGAGCTCCACTTAACTGCACTCCACGCCGCACCATACAAACACCAAAAAAAAAATTAAATGCATAAAATGTCATTATCCTTATTAATTACATCCGGTTTCTATTTTTAGATGCTTAGCAGGTGTCAGCTGTCTATATGTGAGCACAGCTTGGCATTGCTATGCTCCGCGTTGTGCCTTGCAAACATGCATTTTTAAAAATAAAAATAAAAAAACAGACAACACTGATTCAATATCCATATTCCATGGCTTTCCCTCAGCAGTGCCCCATAATTAATATGCATGGTGTGCTGCCAAGTGGGGACCATGGCCATGTACATGTATACATTCCATGTAGCTGTACACAGTGCCTACATGGAGTTTATTAATTCCCGGGGAAAAACTTAAACATTCAAAACAAGGACCTCACAAAAAAGTGGTAAAAAAGATCCATTGCAATGTATGTTGTTGCAGAGGACTGATATTGCTACTACAGGGAACTATGCCTTTCAGCTATCCCTGACTTTGCAGAACATACTTGATTTTGACTTATATTTCTTGCCCTGTCTTTAATTTTCTGGTAAGTCACTGAGGATCACAGACAAGTCAATAGTGCTAGACATTATAATGTCATCCTTCATATTGCTCCAAAAATCAATGCTAATGCAAAATCTGTTGTTTTATTATCCTTTTTAAGAGAATTAGAGTAATATTTTAAAACATTCCCTAACTTTGGTTCTTTGTAACCCATTATTTTGGTTTTGTCCAGAGTTGTTGAAGAAATAATTTGAGATGTATGCAGAGAAATATACCTCTTAACTGTCCTAACTTTTGCAGAACATCTCTGATTTTGCTTCATATTCTTTGCCATGTACATATGGTAAGTCGCTGAGGATTACAAAGAGGTCAATAATGACAGATATTAGAGTTTCATGCTTTTTATTGTTCATAAAATGCACATCAGTGCAAATCCTGTTGTTCTATTAACTTTTTAAGTGAATTTGAGTAATGTTTAAAAAAAAGATGGCTCTGATTTGGGGATATTTCCCCATCCATTACTTTTGGCTGTGTCCAATATTTTTGAACAAAGAACTTGAAAGATTCATAGCAGTGAGCCATATCTCTCAAGTGACATTGATTTTGCAGAATGTCTCGGATTTTGCTTATTTTTTTCTGTCCTATCTCATTTTTTGTTTAAATTACTGATGATTATACAGAAGTCAATAATGCCAGACATTAGATTTTTATACTGCTTATAGATCAGAAAATGCATGTTCACACAAAATCCACTGCTCTATTAACTTTTTAAGTGAATTAGAGTAATATTTAAAAATTGTAACTGATTTTGGCTCCCATTATTTTTGACTAGGCCCAGAAACAAGTTTGAAAAGTATGCAGTGACCATCCCTTCATATAACTGTAAAAGTAATTTAAAAAGTATATTATGCTATGGACAGTATTTACTGTTACCACTACCCACAGTTTTAGTAAGCTTTTTATTCCTACCAGTATTCAATATAAAGTGCAACTACCTGGAAAGGAAACACTATCCTAAGATTGAAAATTCACCACACTTTCTAGGTATATGACTACTTGACTAGAGATTGATGGGAAAGCACACAACTGATCCCAAGTGCTTAGATTAAAGAGTTGCCAGTGGTCTCTAATAATGTTTATAAGTGACTAGAGACTACTGACTGAGAAAGCAGTGTGATCAGTTGTACTAAGACTGTATAATAATAGGACATAGGTTCACTACCCTTATTCTAATATTATGGTCAGAAAAAATATATTGCTTTGGATTATTTCATAGCTGGAGCATGTGTTGAGGTGTGACACCACCTAAGCATTCTGGATCCATAAGAGAATTCAAAAACCCAACTAAAGGAGATTATTTTGATTATTATTACTATATAATATGGATGTGCGGATACGTCATATAAAGAATCACATATGTCTGTCTGTCATTTATCATCACTTCTAAGGGTTGGATTTCATATTTGTTTGTGGCTAGACCCTGTACTCAGGTTTTGCTATAGATGTTGTAATCAGAGTAAAATTAGTATTCCGATAATTAAATCTATTCATGCTCTACCTAGAAAATGTAGCTTCTGAAAATATAGACTTTACTTCATATCAAAGCTCCACATTGTTGATGTGCATGACCTGTAATCCAAACCCCAGACTTATACATTACCTTATGAAAACCCTTTCCCAAACAGTTCCACTAGAGAAATAAACTCATACATAATTCATATACACCGATACAAATGTACAATATTAAATGATCACCTTCCCTAGCTCTTAGTCTAATCTTAACCTGCAGACACTCTCACATTCAGTCCCGTCCCTAATATGACTTAACATCTGGAGCATAGCAGCAGTGGCGGGAGAAGTGCACTTTCTGCATTACCATGGAGAGCAGTGCATCTAGCTGTCAGATACAATGAAAGTTGAGGTCCTTTTCTTTTCTTTTTCTATTTTTTCTTTTCGTTTTTCTTTGTTCGCTCTCAATAGCTGAGGGGGCATTGATTGGTTTCTGTAGGAAGCCGATTGGTACAAATTGTGCTCGGCCTTTTATGGTTTCTCCAGTGTTACTCAAACCAGATGCACCACATGATATATTTAGACAGAAAATTTAATATGAATGAAAGTGCAATTGCCTTCTTTATCTTCCACTGAAGAAGCCTAATAATATCTTATTTTTAACTAAAATCATTTAAAAAAGCAGTGGTTTCTTGTATCTGCTTCCTGCCGTCTATTGCCAAATGGATGCATTACTGTTATTCATATCTAATGAACATTCTTAACTTCATATCCACGCTGTCCTGCTTGTCTAACCCTCAAGTTGTAATTATATATGATATTTTGCTACTGGCTATAGCAAAAAGATGCATAATGTTATTAACGGTTGTCAATACAATTTCAGTGTTATGCACAGCTACTGTATTTTTATTCCCAAGAAGTCTCATCTCCTCTTGCTGTGCAAGCCTATTTTATTTTTTCCCTGTCCATGAAATCATGTTCATTAAACTTAAGTATGGAATAAATCAACTGAGTGTAAAAAAGGAATACTTGAATGCATGTTTCTAAACAGCATGATTTGCAGTGTTATTTTATTTTTCTAGCAAATTTCTTCAGAAACACACAGTGGAAAATAAGCTATTGCCCCATTACCTTTAAGTAATGTTTAAGCGATGTGAAATTGACTTCATAACAACATACAACTAAATATAGCTACACTGTTACTCCATGTGCATATATATGAGCACATGCATATACATGGGAATGCATACAAATCTGTGTAAGTGGGTGGGGAGTGCACATGAATAACTGTTTATATGTGTACATGTCTATAACTTCAAGCTGTAAAATGTTGATATCTACTTTTCCAATATAGTCTTGTCCATACAATCTATTCCGTCTTAATGCAATAGATAACAAGTATAATATTTGTTTAAGTTAATAATAGGGTACACTATTTAACAACAGTAAAAATATGCAAAACTGCCAGAGGAATCCTTCCCCCCCTTTTTATCTGTCTCTCCTGCCACTCCTCTATTGTGCTTCTGTTTATTCAGTTTCTTCTATAAATCATGTTACACTGCTTTTACGTCTACGGCAGTGACAAATTGAAAAGGCTGAGGGACAAACAGGAAACAGGATGCTGTTTCATTTCCCTGATTATGATAAAAATGAAATATTATAGCTTGATATGAAGCAGAGGCCATCTGAAAATTTAAACTGGAAGATAAGAGAAGATGTTGCATTAATTTTCTCTGCAGACAAATGCATCAAAAAGCAAAATTAATATAATTATCAACATCTCACTAAGATGACACTGCTTGGAAAACATGACACTCCAAAAGTTATCAAGCCTTTAAAATAACTATGACAAGGAATGGACTAAAGAAATGAATAAAAACCTGTTTAAAATATCCTTTAGAAAGCACTTCCGTCAATACTCAGGTGTTCATTTACAGACTAATTATAGTTCATGTTTCAAATGCTACTTTAAAAAATGACATATGACTGAAATTAATTTGAAGATACAGTTTAAAATGTCATACAGAAAGGTTATAAACATTACAGACACAGCAACTGGTGTTTTATGTTTGAGGAATCAGTTAGCTTTCTTCTCTCATATGCAGTCATCACCACTATAAAACTGTAATGTTCTTGAAAGAGCTGAAAAGACAGTGGCGATTAGTCACATCACAGCATCACTAATCCACAACACTACATTTAGATACATTTACCATCAAGTATAGAGTATGTGTATCTTCTTTCAGTATAAATAATAAGCAAAATTCTGAGGTATTCATCTGTTTGTTCTTATCTTCTTTATTAGCTTAAAATAGCATTTGAAGTGGCACACACCACAAAGGCTCACTACTGGTGTAACCTACAGCACAAAGAAGGCATCGTTGACTTGCAATCTTTTTCTCTACATTGCTTCATGTTGTTTAAAATGCATCTGTTACCGCTGCATTTTTATAACATGAAAAAGCACTGTACAGTGTGCATCTGTCTGGCATAAAAACAGAAATGGATCCGTGAAGCAAAACAGGGCAGATGTGTTGCAAAACTAAGTGATATAATGGAGAGCAAGACAGAAAATAAGAATGTCACAGAGACTAAAATGTGATTGTGTTCAAAATGTGAGGTATACACAGAAAGTTAAATTAAGCCACTGTAAAAGGTCACTTTCCCAGAAGAAATTCATCTTGACAGTCAGTTTAGGACTGATATACGGCTGTGGATATAAAAAAGTCTATGGAGATAACTTTCTTTAAAACAATTGCATTTCCTGAGTAGATAGAAAGCTGAATGCATATGAATCTAAATGGGTGGAGACAGACTGAGTTTAATAAATGACTACAGTATGTCCCAGATACTTGTTTTTGAAATGCAACTACAAACATCACAACTATTTTTTCAACAATGATTTTGATCACAGGCAATAGAAATAGAGTGCAGAAATAAAATTCCTGCCTTTGGTTTCACAATAAGCACATGAAGCACATTCAGAGGTTAAGTGGCCATGGGCCAGGAGCCAGCTTAGGTTTTTTTGTGGAGATGCCATGCATGCTTTATCCTGTCAGACTGTCATTATTTTGGTACAGTAGAATAGGGCAGAACATTGCCTGTTAGAATGCAGAAATGTGAGAGGTAAAAGAAAGCAGAAGTGTGCAATTGCAATAACTTCAACATCTGTGGCATCCTTCCCGGTTTTAAATAAGATAGTATAATGGTTTGTCAGTTGTTTTCATGTTAAACAAAATATTTGCTGTAGAAAAAAAAAATGAAATTTTCATCTCTACTATAACTTCCGTGTGAATGTGGGGGACCTCTCCCACCAACACCACCCATACTTAAATATGCTAACTCAATAGTGACATGGTAGATGGGAAAGGAAAACTATGGGAAAAGTGCACAGCAGTCTCTCACAAATAGCCTTTCCACTGGGCCTAATTAAAAGACATAACATTTTAGTGAAAGACAATGAAACAATACACTTTGATGGAGTGTAGGATTACCCCCGTTGATATCAAATACAAGGAGTGAGATGGACGAGTAAAGCAAACTGAAATATTCTGCACCATCACTGATGTAACAAATTGGAGACATCATCCATTTATCTCCATAGCAAGACAAAAAATGCAGTATATGTCCTTGATGTCTATGAATCTGAGTTTACTAAGGAAGAGGGACAATATGTATCATATAAGACTTCTGATTATCCATGCAAATACTGTTGATTTACATGTAACTGGAACACTGATTCATAAATGTAGTTTGCGAAGAGAAACATTATGATTTATTCTTTTATCCAGGGAATTATTTCTATATACTTGACAGTCCCATGTGCTTCATGGTTAAGTTTGTTTCCAGTTTCTTATATTTAGACAAACCAATCTGAGAAAGTACTATTCAAGAAAGCTTACTATTTTTGAGTATGTGTTTGAGGCACTGGGCCACACTCATTAATGTCTACACTAAGTGTATACGATCTGTATTCAAGAATATTCTTATCACATTTTTGTGCATTCTAGTTACTCAGATAGATCACACTAAATATATATATATATATATATATATATATATATATATATATATATATATATATATATATGAAATCTACTCTTTGTGGTAACCTTTATTAATCCCCCTCAATATTTAAGGCTGCAAGAAAATCTGTATGAAAACTAAAATTAGGAGGAAGAAGGTATGAGTTATGCTTGTGTTGTCTGTTCACTCAGAACGGTGTACACCTAGTGAAGGTGTTAATGAATCCCAGGGATTATGTTTTTCTGCAATAAATATATTTGTATTAAGACTGTATTTTGATGTTTTTTATTGATGTGTCTGATATTTACAAGCACAAAACTGACAAGCCTTCATAGCTTTAATTTATTATAAACTAAATGATATGCACAATGGGCCTTTTATTTTGGAATATATTACTCTAATTAATGTTGTACATGAAATGCGCAGTGTAGTTAAAAGTACTATAAATAAAATTATTTATTAAATAATTACATTATTAGAAAACAAATCAAATAACATTTGTATATGACAATTACATTTGTAGTACCTGTTGACTAGGTCATCTTATTAAGGGAATGCTGTACTGAGGGAAGTTGGAGTACAAGGAATGTATCAGTGGTGAGAAGACCACCGTAGATGTAGGGTATGCACCATATCTTTTAAGAATCAAGTTCTAAAGCTTACCTCTGTTTAGACTTGTACACCCCTCCTTTTTTGGAAGCATGCAATGATATTTAAGTATTAGTAGGATCACATTTGATTTTGTGTTTTGCAACTTGACAACATGAAGCCTCAACACTATGTCACAAATATGCTGCAACATATTGTTGTGCAGTGTTTTAAAAACAAAACAACAACAAAAATGGTATTGTTTGTGATTCTCTATGGTTTCAAGAGCTCTGAGTTTAAAACTGCTTTTTGACTGCATTGATTTTTGGGTTTTCTACATTTCAGGTTTGTATATTTCCATTACTTTTTGTCCCGGTCCTCTTCAATAATGCACAATAACACCAAATGACCTTTAATGACCTTTATTAAATTCACACATAACTTTAACACATTATTTCAAATATTGATTGTAACAAGAATGATGTTGTAATCAGAACATAAAAATCCATAAAACATACCTCAGGGCAACGTACCCGCTCACCCTGTTTGAATAAGCAATGTCCCTACCTCTACTCACTTATTCTTATCAATCAAACAGTGTCCTGCAGCTCAGTTGCATCCCCAAAACTCATTGCATCAAAACCCAACACCAAGAGGGGAACAACAGAGAGACATCCTGGACCTCTTCTCCGACCAATACCCACTTCATAACCATACCAAACAAATTACCCTAAAGAAAAAAGGGGAAGGGAAGGTGGGTTGCAAAGGCATACCAGAATGTGATTACCCTTCTAAGTTACAATCCTATAAAACCTAAGTCTCACCCTACAACTCACTTCCTCTAAAGTCCCCTTCACAAATAACCCATTACTTCCCAAAGTCTGGTCAAACCTGTCTTTTACTTAAACTCAACCCCCCTTCTCTAACAAATCTCCCAAACCTCATTTATTTTTTTTTTTTTATTTATTTATTGCTTTTGTTTACCAGGAAAGTCTGAGTGGGCACAGTTCCCATTTTCAGTGGAGGCCTGGGGAAAAATGTTCCATTTTACAGAATGAGTAGAAAGCAGTTATACAAGAACTATGTAATAAATGTGCACACACACACATAGAATAGTAATGGTATGACCAAAAATAATAGATGTACATATATTTATTATTGAAACAAATTAACCAAACCATGAATATACATACATAGGTCCTATACTGCCCACTTATATTGGCTAATCATAGCTTCTTATTTGAAGTTATTGAACGTGTACCTGAAAATGTTAAAAGAGGTGGTGTAGCTAATAAAACAGACGTTTGTGAAACCAAATGGATAGTGTACTTGCGAGCAGACTGAGCCCTGGTCTTAATGCTATTATTCTGCTCAAACCAATGTTAAAAGCAAGAAGACCTACCATTGTATGAAGGGTAGACATGTTGTAGAACTGAGAAGTTAAGTGGATGATACTAATCATCTTGGAGGTGTTGTTCTACACTTTGAATTTCATTGGCTAAGACGTTTGTATAAATATGAGTGATGGTATCCCTATTCAACATGATCTGATGAAGGAATTTCCAAAAGTGCTTATCGTTTGTGTATTTGGGACGTTACAACTTTGTGTTCAATAGAACTCATTGGAACATTGCATCAGTTGCTCAGTATCTTGGCTGCAATAACTGTTACATTGTTGAGTCTTCAGTTCCATGCTTGATGGAAGAGGGAGTCAGCGTTTTGTGCAGCATTTCATTTATGAGTGAGTTTGGAGAGTTGGTTCAACTATAAACTCACTTTGCTGCATATTTGAATTTTGTACTTTGGTCTAAAGATGCATTTATGTAATGCGTTTATGTAATGTGCTGTTGAGCATTACAATTTGTATTCAATAGAACAAAGAAAAGCCAGCATTCTTTGCAGTATTTCACCTGTAAGTGAGTTTGGAACATCAATAGTAAGCCTAAGCTCACTTTAATGAAAATAGAACTCTGCATTTTTGGGCGTTTACCTTGTTATCAGCATTGAAGCTCATTTGTATATACCTGAAGACTTTCTTTGAAACAAGTTACATTTGCTAATTTTCTGCAGCACGACTGTCTGTTTTTGAAAATAACAGCATTCTTTTTATAAGAACTGATTTATTTGGTTGTGATTCAAGTACTGAAAATGCCTTTACAGGCAGTTTTAAATATTTTAACAAATGATTTTTATATTTGATATAGCTATGGAGTAGCGGTATGATTTTTACTATTGCTTGGACATTTTTGCTCACCGCTACATTATCAGTGAGTAATACATTTCAACAGTATTCATTTTCTTTTGGTATATACTCACTGAACATGGTGGAAAAAATGAATGAAAGACCAGTAACGGATAGAGCACAGACTGTATTTGCATTTATGTCTGGCACTTCGGAGATGGAAATAACCGGAGGGGCTGCCAATCCATTGTTGCAAGTTAACTATGATACTTTTTCTGAGACTGTAAAGAATGATTTTGTAGATGGGGCTAACTTTGATATAATTTGGGGCAAAGTGGAAGCAGCTGCTTATTGCCTAAAAAGGCTAACCTGACAAAGGTTTCATATGGAAGCGAGCATGCATAAACAGGTAATTCCGAGAGGAATGAGAGTTAAATGTATGCCAAGTTATGGCAATCAATATCCAGAGCTACTGACAATGTGGCAGGCAATAAATTTGGAAACTAGCTTCCGCTACATGCAGCTACTTATAGAATTTTTTAAACCAGAAGAGCAGAGAATCACAAACCTGATCCAGGAGAAACAGGCCGAATTGGAAAAATTAACTTTCACTGATTCTCAGCTAGTGAAATTAGAGACTCTACAATTCAATATGAACATGTATGAGACAAGAATGAAAGAACAAAAAATCAAAAAAACTATCCAGAGACATCATGGATTTTAGGCATGGCCGGATCTTTGAATGGCCTAGAGAAGAAAGGCACAATGATTTACATCCATCCAAGAGATATGAAAAAAGGAATGCCACAGGAGTCAATAGCAGGGGTAGGTCAATACCCAATAATAAAGAATACACACCTCAAGAGGATTTGCGAATGACTTCCATCCAGTCAGAACCAATAGAAAAGGATAGTGTGACAACTTTAGAGGGGCTAAATAGCTGTATAAATCCCTCTCCAGACCAAGGGAATAAATCCAATGATATAGATGTTCTACCTGAAATGAATGATAGAACCTTAGAAATTGGCACACTTCCTAGGAAAGGGATGAATCATATTCCATTGAACCAGCATCTACCGGTTTTCCTGAAACAGACCTTTTACAGGAACCCGCGATCAATGAGCCAGGACAGAAAATGGAAGAAAACCATGAACTGATTCAGAATTCTTTAGTTATTAATCTTTCGACCTATCCTCTTAAGAAACATGAGACAAGCTTGTTGGAAAGAGGTTTAACTTTCATTCCCTCCTTAAAATCTGATTTGAGTGAATTTGCTATAAAGATGAGATATTTTGCACACAGTATTACACTTAAAAGTATTTTTGGGAATAAAGAGCACGGGAATAGAGCACTTAGGAAGCCAAGTACTTTTGCCCCTACAAATCTCCCAGCAGTGGAGTTGCTTTCTCACATGTGTATAGATGCAGTTGAACAGTTACGAATGGAGAAGGATACCCGCCATTATCACAACCAAACAGTTCGGGAGAGACAAGCTATGATAGATTTACAACATAATGGTGAAATTGTGATAAAACCAGCAGATAAAGGAGGAGCCATTGTGGTTCTCTCTTCTGAATGGTATAGAAAGAAGATGTATGATATGTTAAATGATTCAGTGACATATAAGGAGATTGATGTCTTAAGTCTAGACAAGCAGATTAGCAAGATTCAAGACTTACTGTATTCTATGCTCATAGAGGGCAGCATAACAGAGGAGCAATATCACGTCTTCAAAGTGGAACACCCTACTTTCCCTTCTATAAGTGGATTACCTAAAGTATTCAAAGATCTTTCGAACCCACCACTACGACCTATAGTATCAGGGCAAGGATGGTTGACGGAATCCATGTCACTGTTTGTGGAGAAAGATCTTAAGCAGATTTTATTGAGAATTCCTAGTGTCCTTAGAGACACGGATGACTTTATGGAAAAGTTATCACGAGCTTTAGAAACTCTGGAAGAGAAAGAAGATTTGGTATTGGTTACTATGGATATTACTGGTCTATTTACTTCTATACCCAACGACGTTGGAGTTGAAGCTGTAAGAAAAGTAATTGAAGAAGAGAACAGGGATGATGTGTATGCCAATTTAATATGCTCATTTTTGGAAATTGTATTGGATATGAACATATTTCATTATGGTAATTCTATTTATTGGCAACTATGGGGAGTCGCGATGGGCACACCATGTGCCAACAGTTACACGAATATTGTCCTCTCGAGATGGGAAAGCCAATATGTTCTTGGTGAGCACAATCCTTGGCTACAGAATGTGAAATTTTATGGTCGTTTTGTAGACAACCTTTTCCTCCTTTGGAGAGGGAGTGAAGCTCACTTTTTGTTATTTCAACAATATTTGAACAAGACCACATCATTCTTGAAGGTTACTAGCCAAGTGTCATGTGACCAGGTCAATTTTCTGGATTTAAATGTTATATTAACTCATGATGGAAGAACAGAGACCACACTTTATAGGAAACCTACATGGAGAAATCACTACCTCCATAAAAGTAGCATGTATCCCAGACATGTTACTAACAACATCATGAAGAATGAGATGCTAAGAATTAATAGAAGATGTACACAAAAATCTGTGATTCAACAAGAGGTGACTAACTTGCAGGATTGTCTTCGAGTACAAGGGTACTCAGAGAGAGACATTGATTTGGATATGAATGCATTACACACAGAAAATAGACGGCGTTTTACAGCTCATGACAAGAGGAGGCATCCGTTACCTTTTACACAGCTATGTATCACCTGCAGCACAGACAATAGACAGATAAGAGAAATTATTGATAAATTTTGGCCTATTCTTACTCAAGATTCCAGAATATGTTCCATAGTGGAGATAATCGGCAGTATAGTCACAAAAATAAGAAAAACATTAAACGTCTGTTATGTATGAAAGATGGATTCCAGAAACCTACCATAGTAGGGAGGAAGGGGACTTATCAATGTGGCAATTGCTCTGCCTGCAGACATATTGATAGTAGTAATACCTTTAATTGTCCAGGAATGAAAAGAGTTTTCACCTTTAACTGCAAAGCCACATGTGTCACTAAAAATGTTGTCTATCTAGCCACCTGCAAAGGATGTCCATGTTTCTATATTCGAAAAACCAACCAGAATTTTAGAAAAAGAATACTACGACACTTGGGAGATATTAGTAGAGGAGATGTTCATAATGCCTTGGCGGTACATATACTGGAATTCCCTAGTCATAGCTTCTTATTTAAAGTTATTGAAAGTGTACCTGAAAAGGTTAAAAGAGGTGATGTAGCTAATAAAACAGAAGTTTGTGAAACCAAATGGATAGTGAACTTGCGAGCAGACTGAGCCCCTGGTCTTAATGCTATTATTCCGCTCAAACCAATGTTAAAAGCAAGAAGACCTAACATTGGATGAAGGGTAGGCGTGTTGTAGAACTGAGAAGCTAAGTGGATGATATTAATCATCTTGGAGGTGTTGTTCTACATTTTGAATTTCATTGGCTAAGACTTCTGTATAAATATGAATGATGGTGTCCCTATTTAACATGATCTGATGAAGGAATTTCCAAAAGCGCTTATCGTTTATACATTTGGGATGTTACAACTTTGTGTTAGATAGAACTCATTGGAACATTGCATCAGTTGCTCAGTATCTTGGCTGCAACAACTGTTACATTGTTGAGTCTTCAGTTCTCAGCTTGACGGAAGAGGGAGTCAGCGTTTTGTGCAGCATTTCATTTATGAGTGAGCTTGGAGAGTTGGTTTCAACTATAAGCTCACCTTGCTGCATATTTGAACTTTGTACTTTGGTCTAAAGATGCGTTTATGTAATGTGCTGTTGAGCATTACAATTTATGTTCAATAGAACGAAGAAAAGCCAAAGTTCTTTGCAGTATTTGACCTGTGAGTGAGTTTGGAACATCAATAGTAAGCCAAAGTTCACTTTAATGAATTAGAACTCTGCATTTCTGGGCGTTTACCTTGTTATTAGCATTGAAGCACATTTGTATATACTTGAAGACTCTGAAACAAGTTATATTTGCTAATTTTCCGCAGCACGACTGTCTGTTTTTGAAAACAACAGCGTTCTTTTTATAAGAACTGATTTATTTGGTGGTGTTTCAAGTACTGAAAATGCCTTTGCAAGCAGTTTTAAATATTTTAATAAATACATTTTTATATCTGATATAGCTGTGGAGTAGCGGTGTGATTTTTACTATTGCTTGGACGTTTTGCTCACTGCTACATTATCAGTGAGTAATACATTTCAACAGTATTAATTTTCCTTTGGTATATACTCACTGAACATGGTGGAAAAAATGAATGAAAGACCAGTAACGGATAGAGCACAGACTGTATTTGCATTTATGTCTGGCACTTCGGAGATGGAAATAACCGGAGGGGCTGCCAATCCATTGTTGCAAGTTAACTATGATACTTTTTCTGAGACTGTAAAGAATGATTTTGTAGATGGGGCTAACTTTGATATAATTTGGGGCAAAGTGGAAGCAGCTGCTTATTGCCTAAAAAGGCTAACCTGACAAAGGTTTCATATGGAAGCGAGCATGCATAAACAGGTAATTCCGAGAGGAATGAGAGTTAAATGTATGCCAAGTTATGGCAATCAATATCCAGAGCTACTGACAATGTGGCAGGCAATAAATTTGGAAACTAGCTTCCGCTACATGCAGCTACTTATAGAATTTTTTAAACCAGAAGAGCAGAGAATCACAAACCTGATCCAGGAGAAACAGGCCGAATTGGAAAAATTAACTTTCACTGATTCTCAGCTAGTGAAATTAGAGACTCTACAATTCAATATGAACATGTATGAGACAAGAATGAAAGAACAAAAAATCAAAAAAACTATCCAGAGACATCATGGATTTTAGGCATGGCCGGATTTTTCAATGGCCTAGAGAAGAAAGGCACACTGATTTGCATCCATCCAAGAGATATGAAAAAAGGAATGCCATAGGAGTCAATAGCAGGGGTAGGCCACTACCCAGTAATAAAGAATATACACCTCAAGCGGATTTGCGAATGACTTCCATCCAGTCAGAACCAATAGAAAAGAATAGTGTGACAACTTTAGAGGGGCTAAATACCTGTACAGATCCCTCTCCAGACCAAGGGAATTAATCCAATGATATAGATGTTCTACCTGAAATGAATGATAAAACTTTAGAAATCGGTACACTTCCCAAGAAAGGGGTGAATCATATTCCACTGAACCAGCATCTACCGGTTTTCCTGAAACAAACCTTTTACAGGAATCCATGATCAATGAGCCAGGACAGAAAATGGAAGAAAACCATGAATTGAATCAGAATTCTTTAGTTATTAATCTTTCGACCTATCCTCTTAAGAAACATGAGACAAGCTTGTTGGAAAGAGGTTTAACTTTCATTCCCTCCTTAAAATCTGATTTGAGTGAATTTGCTATAAAGATGAGATATTTTGCACACAGTATTACACTTAAAAGTATTTTTGGGAATAAAGAGCACGGGAATAGAGCACTTAGGAAGCCAAGTACTTTTGCCCCTACGAATCTCCCAGCAGTGGAGTTGTTTTCTCGCGTGTGTATAGATGCAGTTGAACAGTTACGAATGGAGAAGGATACTCGCCATTATCACAACCTAACAGTTCAGGAGAGACAAGCTATGATAGATTTACAGCATAATGGTGAAATTGTGATAAAACCAGCAGATAAAGGAGGAGCCATTGTGGTTCTCTCTTCTGAATGGTATAAAATGAAGATGTATGGTATGTTAAATGATTCAGTGACATACAAGGAGATTGATGTCTCAAGTCTAGATAAGCAGATCAGGAAGATTCAACACTTACTGTATTCTATGCTCATAGAGGGCAGCATAACAGAGGAGCAATATCACTTCTTCTAAGTGGAACACCTTACTGTCCCCTCTATAAGTGGATTACCTAAAGTACACAAAGACCCTTCAAACCCACCATTATGACCTATAGTATCAGGGCAAGGATGGTTGACGGAATCCATGTCATTATTTGTGGAGAAACATCTTAAGCAGATTTTATTGAGAATTCCTAGTGTCCTTAGAGACACGGATGACTTTATGGAAAAGTTATCACGAGCTTTAGAAACTCTGGAAGAGAAAGAAGATTTGGTATTGGTTACTATGGATATTACTGGTCTATTTACTTCTATACCCAACGACGTTGGAGTTGAAGCTGTAAGAAAAGTAATTGAAGAAGAGAACAGGGATGATGTGTATGCCAATTTAATATGCTCATTTTTGGAAATTGTATTGGATATGAACATATTTCATTATGGTAATTCTATTTATTGGCAACTATGGGGAGTCGCGATGGGCACACCATGTGCCAACAGTTACACGAATATTGTCCTCTCGAGATGGGAAAGCCAATATGTTCTTGGTGAGCACAATCCTTGGCTACAGAATGTGAAATTTTATGGTCGTTTTGTAGACAACCTTTTCCTCCTTTGGAGAGGGAGTGAAGCTCACTTTTTGTTATTTCAACAATATTTGAACAAGACCACATCATTCTTGAAGGTTACTAGCCAAGTGTCATGTGACCAGGTCAATTTTCTGGATTTAAATGTTATATTAACTCATGATGGAAGAACAGAGACCACACTTTATAGGAAACCTACATGGAGAAATCACTACCTCCATAAAAGTAGCATGTATCCCAGACATGTTACTAACAACATCATGAAGAATGAGATGCTAAGAATTAATAGAAGATGTACACAAAAGTCTGTGATTCAACAAGAGGTGACTAACTTGAAGGATTGTCTACGAGTACAAGGGTACTCAGAGATAGACATTGATTTGGATATGAATGCATTACACACAGAAAATAATCGGAGTTCTACAGTTCATGATAAGAGGAGGCATCTGTTACCTTTTACATGGCTATGTATCACCTGCAGCACAGACAATAGACAGATAAGAGAAATTATTGATACATTTTGGCCTATTCTTACTCAAGATTCCAGAATACGTTCCATAGTGGGAGATAATCCGCACTATAGTTACAAGAATAAGAAAAACATTAAACGTCTGCTATGTATGAAAGATGGATTCCAGAAACCTACCATAGTAGGGAAAAAGGGGACTTATCAATGTGGCAATTGTTCTGCCTGCAGACATATTGATAGTAGTAATACCTTTAATTGTCCAGGAATGAATAGAGTTTTCACCTTTAACTGCAAAGCCACATGTGTCACTAAAAATGTTGTCTATCTAGCCACCTGCAAAGGATGTCCATGTTTCTATATTCGAAAAACCAACCAGAATTTTAGAAAAAGAATACTACGACACTTGGGAGATATTAGTAGAGGAGATGTTCATAATGCCTTGGCGGTACATATACTGGAATTCCCTAGTCATAGCTTCTTATTTAAAGTTATTGAAAGTGTACCTGAAAAGGTTAAAAGAGGTGATGTAGCTAATAAAACAGAAGTTTGTGAAACCAAATGGATAGTGAACTTGCGAGCAGACTGAGCTACTGGTCTTAATGCTATTATTCCGCTCAAACCAATGTTAAAAGCAAGAAGACCTAACATTGGATGAAGGGTAGGCATGTTGTAGAAGTGAGAAGTTAAATGGATGATACTAATCATCTTGGAGGTGTTGTTCTACACTTTAAATTTCATTGGCTAAGACTTTTGTATAAATATGAGTGATGGTGTCCCTATTCAACATGATCTGATGAAGGAATTTCCGAAAGCGCTTATCGTTTGTGTATTTGGGACGTTAAAACTTTGTGTTCAATAGAACTCATTGGGACATTGCATCAGTTGCTCAGTATCTTGGCTGCAATAACTGTTGCATTGTTGAGTCTTCAGTTCCGTGCTTGACGGAAGAGGGAGTCAGCGTTTTGTGCAGCATTTCATTTATGAGTGAGTTTGGAGAGTCGGTTCAACTATAAGCTCACTTTGCTGCATATTTGAATTTTGTACTTTGGTCTAAAGATGCGTTTATGTAATGCATTTATGTAATGTGCTGTTGAGCATTACAATTTGTATTCAATAGAACGAAGAAAAGCCAGCATTCTTTGCAGTATTTCACCTGTGAGTGAGTTTGGAACATCAATAGTAAGCCTAAGCTCACTTTAATGAAAATAGAACTCTGCATTTTTTGGGCGTTTACCTTGTTATTAACATTGAAGCTCATTTGTATATACTTGAAGACTTCTTTGAAACAAGTTACATTTGCTAATTTTCTGCAGCACGACTGTCTGTTTTTGAAAATAACAGCGTTCTTTTTATAAGAACTGATTTATTTGGTGGTGATTCAAGTACTGAAAATGTCTTTACAAGCAGTTTTAAATATTTTAACAAATGATTTTTATATTTGATATAGCTCTGGAGTAGCGGTGTGATTTTTACTATTACCCCAAAATAGGGACAAAACCTGGAAAACCTGGCACCATCAAAAAACACTCACAACTAGGCAAGCCTTTCTTGAACTTTGGAATAAGGCCAGAAAACAGGTAAAGCTGGATAAACAAAATTACTATATCTCCCTACAAATGAAATATAATTCCAACCCTCAGACATTCTGGGCAACAGTAAATATTATCCTCCAGCCCAGCAAATCTACCATACCACCCCGCAGTAGCACCGGCACAGATCTCGACATAGACTGCAGCTTTAACAACTACTTCATCTCCTCCATACTTAAACTCATAAATGATTCTACCCCCACCGACATTCCCCCTGACCCCTAAGACCCAACAAAACATCATCCCCTTCTCACTCAAGCCAGTATAAACATCTTCTATACAAAAATTCTTAACTAAATTCAAACATACCACCTTGCCACTGACAACCTCCCCACCGAATACCTCTAAGTTGCATTCACAGTCATAGCCTACCCTATATCATTACTAATTAACAGATCCATTACCAAAAACACAGTGCCAACCTTGCGGAAAGCCTCATTCATTATTCCCCTACACAAAGGTGGCCCCTCTACCGACCTCTCTATTGCTGAATAGCAATTCTTTCTTCCCTCTCAAAGATTCGAGCCTGTATTATGTATTTATTCTGGGTAATTGAGGTTCTGCATTATTCTGGTCAGGGGAAGCTGATGGTGAAAGCGCTTACCTACCTATGCGTATTTGGTTTGTTGAATAAATGTTTTTTTACTTTTATGATCCTTCCTCTATATGTTTGTTCCATTGTCAGTCTTGTTGGATTATTTTTTTTTGCTTCTTACTTGATAATGGGATATTTATCCACTGGGGTATTTTGTGGACTAAGTTGGTTTAATGTTAACAGGTTGAGGAGCTCAAGCCAATTCAGTTGTTGAAGAGCGGAATAGTGATGAGATTTATGGGGATGATTGTTGTCAAATTTTGCAATTTTATTATAGTAGTATACTGCGGTGGTGGTGCTATGGTAGCGTTGTCTTCTCACGGTTAGACATTGCCCATTCAATTCTCAGTTAGAGCGTCTTCTGTGTGGTGACATGCGTGAATGGGCATTCCTTCGTTGAAGGTTGTGCGTTAGACCCGGCAAGCCAGCACGTAAAAATCTACTGCCAATCATTAGCGGACCAGAGTTCCGCTGTGGCGACCCCTAACTGGGAAAAGCCGAAAGACACAACAACAAAAAAAGTATACTAGGTTGTCAAGGTCAGCCTTCCACAGCTTTGTAAATACGTGTGAGCAGTAGAGCAGGGTAGATAGAAGTTGGGATGTAGTAGTAGCTAATCTGACTTGGTTTGTTAGGAAAGGTCTTGCACGGTACAGAGATCAGAGTTTGGCATAGACTTTTTTGATTGCCAGGGAAATGTGAATATCAAATTTCAGCCTGTCATCTATAGCAACACCTAGGAGTTTGGTATGATTTGTAGGCTCAACTTTGGTTCCACTGGTGGAATGAATAAAGAGTGATGGGGAGTGGGGATTGGATGGTTTGTTGATAAAAATCATTAGCTTGGTCGTATTAGGGTTTAGAATGCTCTGGTGGTTAGACAGGTAAGTTCCTATTTCCTGAAATGATTTTTGAGTCTTATCTTGAAGTTCTTGGAGGAAGGGGGCAGAGCAGATGAGGGATGTATCATGTGTATTTTGTATGATTGTAGCGAGTTGGGTTGCTGAGTTTAGACTGTTAGTAAATAGGATAAAGAGGAGGGGCCCGAGTATTGACCCTTGGGGTACATCAGTGGACACTGGCAGTAGAGGAGAGAGATTGTTCTCTCATTTGGTGGCCTGCTTATGGTCAGATAGGTAACTATGAAACCATGTACGTGTTGATGAACTGAGACTGTAAGTGGCAAGTTCGTTTAGAAAAAGTTGGTGGGAGGTAGTGTCAAATGCCTTTTACATGTCAAGGAAAATTGCAGAGACTAGGAGACCATTGTTCTTAAGGTGATGAATAGTGTCAGTAAATGATATTAAGGCTGTGCTAGTACTATGCTTAGGTCTAAATCCATGCTGGGAGGGAGATAGTGGGTTGCTAGTGGTGAGGTGGTTTTTGGAGTTGTTGGTGAATACATTTCTCTAGGATTTTAGCTATGGGTGGGCGGATGGCTATGGGATGGTAGTTTGAGATATCTGTAGATTGGCCATTCTTGTGGAGGGGGAATGATGTGAAAGATTTTCCAGAAGTGAGGTACATATTGTTCAGAGACAGAACTATGATAAGGATAATGATAGGATAGGTGATAGATGGAGATTTTTAAGAATTCATTGGAGAATTGGTCGGTACCAAGGCAGCAGGGTTTAAGTTTGCTGAGGAGCTATTTTTATGTATGAGGTCTAGACAGGATTAAAGGAGAAAGAGTTAGTGGAGCTAGAGGAAGAGGAGGGGACTATGGGAGGTAGGCTTTGGTGATTATTTAGCAGGGAGGTGATCGAGCTGATAAAATGAGAGTTGAGTTGATCTATGCACTATATGTCAGAAGTGAAAACAAGTTTGGGTGCATGATTACAATGCAACTAAAGTATGATATTACAAGTTAAAGAACACTGTCAAAATCATTCCAGGAAAGCAATATATACAACATTTAGTCTTCATGAAAAATATTATTACCATTGATGCCACCATATAATCTAGCAAACAACTGAGACTGAATTTACATAATTTAAAAATTGATAATAGGAAAGCAAAATTGTACTTGTTTTTTTTTTTTTTTTCAAAAAAAAGTTGTGCTGCTTTCACAAGTATTGTCAACAACTATAGCAAAGAGCTGTGACTGATTATACCTGAGTTGAAGCATTCTTGCTTTGCAATATATAACTGAAGGAAGCAACATCTGGCATTTTAAAATAACCATGAAGTAGTAATAAATTACATTTTGCTCTTCGTTAAAAAATATATTTATATATTTTTCTTTCAATTCTTTTGTTGTTGAAACATATATGCAACAACTAGACTTCATGTTACTTTGAATACTAGTTGCTGCATATATAGTGTCATAGCAACAACAGGTAACTCAGAGAAACAGCGGCTGTAACAGCTGTCAATTTGGTAGCCAGTAGTCTCAGTCATTCTTATTTTCGATATGGCTAACTAACTCTTTTGTTTAAGCAACACTGGATTTGCAATGAGTAAGATAATTTGTTTGTTTTTCCAATCAGCATCCACATTTTTGAATATTAATGATTTTTTTTTGTATTATCTGCATTCTGTGTTAGATACATTTTAGACAAAATTTCAGTGGAAGTGGGAATACGGAGAACATCTTGGTATGCATAACTTGTTTCCTTAAATAAATATAACAGCTGCTATCATATCAATAAAATATTGCCTATAAACGGGTTACTCTCTCTGTCTGTCACATGTATATACAGATTTACTTTTCTTTCATTCAGGAACCTTTCTACTCGGGTCCCCTCTGTAGCTGGATTCTACCCAGTAGGCCAAATTGGCTAGCTAACTAAACTAACTGACTGATGAAGTATGATGCTGGTTTTAAACAAAGCAGGGAAGCTGTGAAGCAAAACAACTTATGCAATTCATACAGTTTTTCAGTTTTGTATCAGATATGTGGAGCACATTTCTGAACTGAGTCACTTTGTCGCACTAACTTCAAGGATGTGGGAAAAAAAACTGCTTTAGGCTACTAGTAACACTCTACAAAACTGTGAAGATGTGTGTGTGTTTGTGTGTGTGTGTGTGTGTGTGTGTGTGTGTGTGTGTGTGTGTGTGTGTGTGTGTCTCTCTCTCTCTCTCTCTCTCTATATATATATATATATATATATATATAGTTTCACTTCAGAAACCTGAAATATCACAATCCTGAACTTTATAATCCGGAACCCAATTCCTGAAAATTCAAAATCCTGAAGACTCAAAATCCTGAATCACAAAATCCTGAAAATATACAGGATGCAAAAAATGACAATATTCCAGTACAAGGACACAGAGAAACACATACAAGACAAAGGATAGCACTTTTCACCAAGTATGGGCAGGGGGGCAAGCCTCCCTTCACCTCCCCACGTGGCGTGTTGCACCCACCCACACCCCCTGCTAATTAAATATATAAAGTCCAAGATTACACTCCACAGATAAAAATGGCAAACATACCTTCACATGTGTACATGACTGCCTGTTGTCTCCTTAGTAACATTCCCTTTTAACTTTTTGTACTACAACATAACTCATGATAGTGTAGTGAAGTGCAATCTTGGAGTTGATATATTTAAGTAGCAGGGAGTGGGGGTGCAGGGGGGCTTGCCCCCCCTGATTATATTTGGTGGAATGTAATCTGGTTTGTGTTCTCTATAGCCAGTATATGTATCCTGTGTCTTTTCAGTGTTCTGGGATTAAGGATTTTGAGTTTTTAGGATTTTGAATTTTCAGGATTTTGGGCTTCCAGATTATGAAGTTTTATGAAATTCAGGATTGTGATATTTCAGGATTCTGAAATGAAACCAAATATACGTATATATATATATATATATATATATATATATATATATATATATATAAATGCATGTGCATATCTATTTTATATACACATTGAGAGAATTATATGTGTTTCTTCTTATCAGGTCACACATTTGCACCACTGGTACATTTTCTAGTCTTCTTTTCTGCTTTAATGTTAATGGGGATCTCACCAGCTGGATTTTCTTAACTGTATGGAATTTGCCCATTCTCTGTCTTGTCTTTAAATGATAAGTTCTTGAACTTTGTTCCTTTTTTAATGCTTGAGACCATACCAGTACATTATCACTGTATTCTCTGAGGGTGTACCTAATTAATTTCCTTACTTTTTAAACGTATTTGAATGTTACACTCAGTGAAATGAAAGATAGGTTAGGATTTAGAAAGTGAGCCTAATCATGGAATACTCTATGAACATTGTTGGCAATTGAAAGGAGAACCCAGAGAGGATCACTGAGTTAATTTAATGAAAAAGGATAGAAAGGAATATTGTGAGCACTCCTAATATATACTTTTCTAGGGTTTGTTACTGCAGATCAGCAAAAAGTAAGATTGTGAGTTAACAAAACTAGTGTAAATCACATTAATAGAAATATTGTTCCACTTATTGTTAAAACGTAATTAATGCTACTAGGAATGAATAGTTTGTTAGTGTATACAATGACTAATCACACAGAGACATGTTGTGTTCCAGTCTGTGTCAGAAGTGATAGCAAAGGTACACTGAAGGAGGCTGACAAAATGCTGTAAGCTACAAATAAACACAAAGGCATGCAACAGATAAAGTATATGGATAACTGACCATGTGTGATTGTCACTCACATTAATAAGGGCCAAAGAAATATGTTCATATCACTCCACTGCACTGAGTAGAAAATGTAATACTGTTTTAGTAGAAAGTAGTACAATAAACCCCCATTTACTTGTAGACTAATCTGCCTTTGGTAATGATGATTCAGTTTAGTCTTCATACCACTGAGGGAATTCATCCATGTCAGTCAATTGTGTCAATATAGTCAAAATTACCAGCTGTGTTCCTAACCAGTATGTAGAGTCTTATACAGGGATTGTCCACCATGTTGATTGTATGAGGTACTGATTGTACTGTGTCTCATTAACTCTAAAACTAGTTGATTTCTCACCACTGACAGCCAGTTGATAAGATTAAAACCCCACATAGTTTTGTTTCCATTAAAAAGTACATCAAAATTAAGCAGTTATAAAAGTGCTGAGCTCTGACTTGGAATTATTACAGTCAACATGCCTCACTCATATTGCACATACTAGACCCTTAGGTTCAGCTGTAGTCACTATAGGAGGAAAGTAACGTATGTTCAGTAATTAAAAATGCAGCAAAGCAGACAAGTGGACAGGAGTGACCTTAGCTAATACCAGTTATACCTACTGCAGCTTAATGTTCTGGTTACAGTTTACTATTTGATTTTCTGCTTTTTTGGCATTCTCAATCAAAGCAGCAGCTTCTATATACTTTACATAGTACAGCTATTCAACTATGCCATTCTGAATATAGCACTTTAGTGTGTGATTGTTTTAATAGTAACAACAATAATAAAACGCATTCATGATCTTACATTTAATTACTTGCTACAAGGTATTTTTTTATGAGCCAGACGCAGGGAGATGTAATGAGTGACAGGTTTAATGGCTGGAAAATATGGGCACTATCAGAACACATAATACTTTGTCATGGTAGAGGGTGCACTGAGGACTGAACAGACATGTAGTTATAAAAGTTGGCAATTATAGTCATGTAGTTATAAACAGCTGCTAAAATGACAGCTCTGTGCGGTCACAGTGAGTATAACTCTAAATGTGTGTGGACGGGAGGAGCAGATGCTATGCTCCGTACCCTAGCATCATGTTAAAGAGCATTCATGGACATTTCAGGCACCGTTTGCCTTGTCTGTATAGCATGGGTCATTTTAATATTATCTTAATGAAAGATCTGGTACTTCAGGCACCTCTATAGATGATAACTTGGAAACAAAAGGGGGTGGGGGGAATGTGTTTGGTTTAAGTACAGCACTTTCCTGTGGCACAATCCACACTGGGATGTAATTTTTCCATCCCTTCAAAAAAAATAACTATTGCATGCTTTTGAAATCTCATGTACTGCTAATGATGCTGCTTGGCCAGCATGTACCATGCATAAAATTACTAATACAGTGACATTGGGTTTATCCATCCTGTATTATCTGCAGTTTGACTGAGGTTGTATGGTCAAAATAATCTGCCAATTCTCCAGTAATATACTCTGTAATTCATAAATTTGTGAATTACAGACCTAGTTGTTGATTCATGTTTGCATATTAATAGGACTCATTTTGGAATGCATCTGTCTATGTGTTAACACCAAAATATTATTATGTCTCTATAAATCGCATTTCTCACTCAGTCAATTGAAGATCATAGAGTAAAAATTAAGAATAACATCTGACATGGTGTCAGAACTAGGATCTTTTTGATAAATGAAAACTGAAAAAAAATGTCTTAACAGTTATAAAACCATGCCACGCTGCCTCAAGAGATTATAAAAGCTCAGTCAACACTTTTACAGATACAAGTTGTTTTAACTCACAAGTCCTTGTTTTACTGAATTTAATCATTTCAGCCCAGAGCAAAACTAATTTCTTTGCAAGCTTACATGGAGACAAAAGTTCACACAACTTCATGTGCCAAGCAAATCTGACAAAGATACAGAAGAAATCCAAGTAAATATACTTCCCTGTGCTACTGACTGTGCAGTAGAGGCTGTATATGGTTCTTTTCATTTGCAAGGGGGCAGAGGATTACACACTAGTCAGTGATTAGCAAAACAAGTGAACATCTCATGCCAAAAAGAAATTGTTTGTTTGTGTCTTTCAGCTTTTCCCGGTTAGGGGTCGCCACAGCGGAACTCCGGTCCTCTAATGATTGGCAGTAGATTTTTACGTGCTGGCTTGCCGGGCCTAACGCACAACCTTCAACGAAGGAACGCCCATTCATGCATGTTGCTACACAGAAGACGCTCTATCTGAGAATCGAACGGTCAACGTCTAACTGTGAGGCGACAACGCTACCGCAGCACCCTGCCAAAAAGAAATAAAATCCATAAAAGACATGTTTCAAGTAATGCAAAAAAAAGCAAAGGATGATTGCGTTGAAGTGTTTGTAAGGTTATTATATAAAATGGTAGAGAACTGCAGATTTAATGACACAAAAGTTAAACACATAAGAGACTGTAATTAGGGTGGCTAATGTCTATTTGTCTCAGAAGCTGCAGCTTTAAGTTAATCTAACTTTAGAGAAGGTAATATAAATTGCCACTCAGCAGAATTAGTTAAATGGCAAAATGCTAATTTAAACATGCAAATAATGTGTTTGAGGTGAAGTGCAAAGTTAATGGCAAATTTGATAAAATATATAATTTTGGTCAAACTATGTGAACATTTAAGAAGTAAATTGATAGTAAGCTTGGCAAATACACCAGGTGTGATAGTTATAGGCTCATAGGTAAGTATTACTCTAGCTTTTTTTTGGGGCATTTTCCACTTAACTAATTTCCATTTCAAGGGTAAGAATCAAGCCCTGTGCCTTATGTTTATGAGGTAAACACCTTAAGCAAAGCTCTAGGATTATATCACCCCAAATGGGATTTAAACCTTCAATCCCTGTCTTACATGGCCAATGCTGTACCATAATGAGCCGAACCAGTGTACTTTTACTAGGTTCACTGTCATATTACTACATGAATATTCACATAGGTTGATGCTGAAGCAGGCTGGTAAGTTGAAATTCCTATTCATGGAACTCCTGTGAGTTTCAAGACTGATGCAGGGCCCCATACTGCTGTGATATAACATGCTACCTATATAAGTTTCTAAAAACATTTAGAGTTGCATGAAGGAGAAATTAAAGTTCATAGTCCTGCAGCAAGCTGAAGTGTATTAATAAATATATAGCCATGTCTGAGTAGAAGGGGAATAAGTCTGAGCTTTAGGTTTATGTGCTAGATGGTCCATACATATATGATCTGTTCAGCAAAGCAGCAGCATTTGAAAATGTGTTGACTTGCTAGAGCTAAATGAAGTCAGTGTTTACATTTATGGTGATGCTATCATGCTTGATTGTGAACCAGTAAAAATGAGGTTAACACTGAATATTGTTCCATGTACCTTTACCATAGCCAAGAAAGTACCATTTCTTATGCTGTCCAAAGTACAGTGCCTAGTTTGTCTTAGTTTATCTCTACATAAGTTATTACAGTTGCAGAGGATATTATGATTGCTGTGCTATCATGTATTTCATCTTTATCATCTTGTCAGCCTACAGTATGTCTCTGAATGTCTGACCTTTGTGCCATGCTCTGTGCCTAGGCTTTATTCTCTGTTGAATACATTTGCATTGGGTTCAAGTGAGTGACAGTACAGTGTCTCGACTTGGCACAGTAGTTATTGTTGTTGCTACAGCATCTGATTAACAGATTTTAATCTCAGTTAAATGCCTTCTGTGTTGGATCTGCATGCCCTCCTGTGTGTGCCAGGTTCATGTGTATAACAATTGCAGAATGTCAGTCTGTTACAGTAGTTACTATTACTGCCTTACATTGCTTGATCTGCACTGTTAATTTTTCAGGTGGAGTCTGTATCCTCTTGCAACCACACACTGTGTTTTTTTCCTTATGGATAGCTGTATATCAAGGTGTACTGCAAGTCTAGAGAGCTCATGTAACAGGACATAAGCAATTATCTCTGGCTCATGATTATGGCACAGGCCCTTGAGGCACTGCTGTTGCTGGTCACTTAATTGTATTGCCTGGATTAGTATTAACAGCTGTTTTGGTTTATCGTACTGGTGCTGAGCAAGGATCCTGCAAAAAGCATGTTCAGGAAAAGGTCAATGGATCAGCAAGAAGCAGCACAGTGTCTCTTAAGTAGTTAAAAGTATTCTGCACTTACAATAAGGTATGCGAGCAAAGTTATTCATGAGTGTGATCTGTTCTAAATGCAGATGCCATGCCCAAGTGCACATCCTGCACAACAACTTTCATTATTAAGTGAAATGAAGAAAAGGCATTGAAAAGCTACTAGAACTCAGACAAACATCAACAGAGTGTTCAGCTCCAGAAGCAGAATATTGTAATGACAAAGTTTATTCAGCCACGTAGTCCAACTAGTGAAGCTTTCAAAGTTAATGCATCTGAGGTGACAGCAGTTTATCATGGTGTGAAACACAATCACTCATATGTATCCATGGACTGTGGAGGTCAGCTGTCACAGACAGTTTTCCCTGACTCTACTGCAGCTTCAAAATACAGCTGTGGGAAGATAAATTTGAGCTCATTGCAATGAATATACTTGCATCTCATTCAGAGGAACACTTCATCAGGAACTTGGCACTTCCTATTTCTCACTGGGATCAGACGCATCTAATAAAGGGAACAGAAAAATGTTCCCCCTGGTTATTCAGTACTTCACTCATAGCCATAGTACACAACAGAAACCTCTGGATTTCTATGAGATCATAACAAAAGTGCTGAATGCATCTTAACAGGAATAAAGGACATCCTGTGCAGAAAGGACTAAAAGTATAAAAGAAACATGTCTAGGTATGCCGCAGACAATGCCTCAATTAATTATGGAAAACAGGTCTGTTTTTAAACATCTGAAAGCTGAGGTGCCTCACATCATTACAGCAAATTGCTTGTGCCACATAATACATAACTGTGCAAAGCATGCAAGCAAGGCCCTTGCAAGGTTTGATGCAGAGGCACTGGTTTTAAAAGTGAAAAATGAGTTTACAACATCTGCAAAAAAGTGACACCGTTGAAGGCCTTCTCTTCTTTCATAGACCAGGACGTAAGGAGATCATGCAGCATGTTGTCACAAGGTGCCTGTCTTTGTCCCCAGGTGTGGCGAGGCTGGTAGAATGCTGACCCATTATTAAAAGTTATTTTATTGATCAAGGGCCTGAGGAGTATCACCCCCTTATCTGGAGATTTGTGGAGGCCGAAGAATACATCAGAGGCAGAGTGCTACATATATTTCATGCACGACATCTACAGATATACAGCTTGAAAGTAATACAGTCTCTGCCCCAGAGTTGTATACAGTGGTGGTAAGTCTTAGAGATGAGTTGCAGAGGAGGCTAGATAACCACTCCTTTAATGCTAAAGCTTATCTGGCTTAAAGCACTTTACTCCAGTTGTGGAACAGCAGGTTTGTAAGGACTTCTGTGGTTTTTAATGTAAAGCACTTTGTTACCTACAGAAGTGGTTTGACTTTGATGATAGCCCCTTTAAAGCTATGCAGGTTCTCAGCCTCCAACAGCCTGTAACTTGGTCAGAACTCTGTGCAGTTGCAAATATTTTCAAATTGGATGTGGACATTGAAGCACTTTGCTCAGAATATTGCACTTTAACATCTGCATTGCTATCCTTGTTACAGATGGCAGAGGCATCTGTAGCTGATCGCTGGATGCTGTTTTTAGTAAAGTTCAAGACTACAAAATACTTTAAAGACTAGTGCAGTTCACCATTCAATTCCTCCCAGGAATAGCTTCATGAAAACTGTTTTTTTTTTTTTCCAGTCATGGAAAATGCATGGACTGATATAAGAAACAGAATGCTTGGGGCTCTTGTCCTCTTGTCAAGGCTGAGCTGCAGGTCAAGCTAAATTTTAATATGAGTTATTCATAATTGTATACATTTGTAAAAAGTAACCAGTCATTAATAGAGGCTGCCAGATCAAATGCAAAATATAACTTCAAATATACCCAATGATTACAGCAAGTGGCCTACTCTTGCTGGAAAACTTCAGTATATATATATATATATATATATATATATATATATATAAAATTGTGACAGGACTATGAATTGTTTCACATTTTCTATAAAATTAGTAATGTGACCCATGATTTTGTATTCAGCTGATATTCAGTTTTCCCATACTTGTTTATCTTTCATCCTGTAGTCTGAGTTGTCATTTTAATGTACTGTTGTCTACAGTGAACTCATTTGTACTGGTTTGAATGAATTACTGCTTAATAAAGTTTACTTTACATCTGATTCATTGCATATTTTTCCATTTAGTAGTAACTGCATGTGCCATTCAAAACTTGTGCTGATGGGCATTGTTAGACAAAAGTGGTGTGGCTACTAAAAGGAATGGGTTTGGCTGGAATATGCATTGGGTGGGGCTTGTTGGTCAGAAAATGGCACTATAGAAAGATGGCAACCCTATGTGCACTTGAAGTACAGCGCAGTGGTGCAGCAGTTAGCATTGTCACCTCGCAACAAGAGTTTCTCCTGTTCGATTCTTGGCTGGGGTGCCTTCTGAGTGGACTCTGCATGTCCTACCTGCATTCACATGGCTTTCCTCTGGGTGCTTTGGTTTCTTCCCACATTCCAAAGACATGCATCTAGAGAGTTTCTCCCTGGGCCTCCGCTGAAAATGGGGTCTGTCCCAGTCAGACTTTCCCAGTAAACAAATGTTAAATAAATAAAGTCTGAGGGGGAAAAAATTGGAAAACAACAAGTAACAATGCAGAAAATCCTAAATGGTGCAAAGAGAAGATGGTACCACAGTCCTGTGAAGCAGATGACTTGTTCAACTGATTCCTAATGGATTTTTTCCTGAATGTGGTGTCCTGGAGAACCAACTGAGGCAATATGAACTGATAGTAATCAGAATGACTTCTGGCAAATCTGTTATTGTGCCGATGACATATCTTTTTCAACCGAATATTTGACATAAGGGTAAAAGTTTGACTTTGTTAAAATGCAGTGACAGACGAAGTACTGTCCAACCAATGCAGTCATGTAACTGTTCCTGTTCCTGTTCACTCTTAACAGTGATTGTAGGAGGTCTTATATATTAACTGTCTCTGGGATTCAGAAAGAAGTCCACCTCTGATTGTAAGAGCTGCGGCCAAAAGAGATTGTTTCTGCATTGCAGGAAACTGTGATTCAGGGATAGAATAGCAGCTATAAGGAATGATCAGATTATGAGTTAATTTGCATGTCTTTCAATTGCTGATAAATACCATGATTGCAAATCAGCACTTTTTTGTTATAGTCATTATGGATAACCCATTCATTACATTGGCACCGGCACCTCAATTTCATTCAGTCTCCCACTCACATACCCACTTTTAAATGCACACAGACACACACACACACACACCCACACACACACACACACACGAGCGCGCGCGCCCGCACACACACAACACACACACACACGCACATGCACACACGCGCACACACGAGCGCAAACACAAGCGCACACACACGCATATACACACACATATGCACACATCTCAAAAATTTCCTCTTCCAGGTTCGTAATCCATTTCCAGTTCTAGCTCGATTGGTCCTTGCATGATGAAAAGTAGGAGAACAATTCATACCCCAAGTGATTTCTAAATTGTGACAGATTAGTTGAGACAGCTAAGTAACTGCTAGTAATACATTTTTATAAGTTTTCATATACAGCTATATTCTTAAAATGTAGGTTCTATATGCTTTTGCAGGATCAGTCAAACTGTTAAATTAAGTGATGCATTAGTTGTGTATCAACATACTTAATAATTTTTGAAAATTAGATTTTTCTCTAAAGCTAGGGAGATGTGATGAAAAATCCTATAAAGCTGATAAAATTATTGCATATATTATATAAAATGTAATCACCCATCACCATTTTAAAACCAGTATATAGTATATCACTTTTAAGAATTAAAATGGCACATAATGCATTGCAGTTTCAAAGCTATAGTCAGTTGAATGTTAGATGTCGAGGTGCTAACATTGTTTGTGCTGAGCTGCCATGTTGTTACTTATAAAGATTTCTTCTTTGGCAAACTAATAGTGAATCTTGACATTTATGAGTCAATCATTGAAGAATAAAGAGCAATTACCAGGAGCAACGTCTGGCATTACTCATTAACCCCCCCCACTGCAACCTTCCAGGCAGTTGCATATACACACACACACACACACACACACACACACACACACACACACACACACACACACACACACACACACACACACACACACACACACACACACACACACACACACACACTCTCCAACCTCTCACATAAACACTCACTAACAGACCCTAACACTACTAGACCACTTAACCAAAACAGTTACCACTATTATGGCCTTTTGGACACGTTTATTACTGCAAGTGGCCAGGACCAGGTATTTTGTTGTATAAATGCCTTACTGGAGGCAGTTCTAAGCATGTGTACATAGCTAATTAGCATATGCCTCTCCCTAGAATGCCTTATTAGAATCTATCTTGGCTACAGAGACAGCTTATCATGATGCTGCATGTCTTTGTGTTGCAGCACCATGACAGGGATGCCTCTGAGTACTAAGAAGTTACTGTGAAGTGTCCACTCATGTACACCTCATGGTACGTTTTCTGAATTCAGGCTTGTATATTTATATTTATATAATTCTGTTTTGTCTTTTTGCAAGCTATTTTCATTATGTCTTGGCCAATTAAAGCTTTATATCATCTATTAGTGTGTGCATGTGTGTGTGTGTGTGTGTGTGTGTGTGTGTGTGTGTGTGTGTGTGTGTGTGTGTGTGTGTGTGTGTTGTCCTGAGTATATGCATCATTAGGATTTCCAAACATTTTCCCAGCAGTACTTCTTCTGTATTCTTCATGTATTCATTATTATAGTCAATTTTTCACATTATAACTCTAGAGTGCTGGGTTAAAAAATAGATTGTAAATTTAGTTCTCTGAGACAATACTGGAAAAGTGGTGAATGAAAAATGCAAATATTGATATGTAGCATGGATATGCAATCAGTGGTGTTATTTTTGTTTGAAAAGGGGTCAATGCTGTGGCACAAAAAAGTGGAGAAAAGCAAAAAATAGCATAGCATTGCAGCTGGAATGTATACCAAAATGTAATTATTTATATGAACTTTCCTGCTGCTCCAAGTTCTGAAAGATTCTCAGACATAAAAAGTGGCAACCCACTGTTGTTCATAAACAATCCATAGCTAACCCTCTGGCCAGAGGGTTTATAAATTAATATTGACTGGAGAGTTTGCTGGTACAGACTATGTGCCTGAAAGTATATACTGCACATGAAGTTTCATGGCCCATGGAACAGTCGCAGCTCTTAGGTTATGTGCCTAAAAGTATACACTGCACATGAAGGTGCACGGCCCATGGAAGAGTCACAGCTCTCAGGCTATATGCCTAAAGGTATACACTGCACATGAAGGTGCACTGCTCTTGGAAGAGTCACAACTCTCTGGCTATGTGAAGTATAAGTACCAGTGGGAATACACGCATCCGAGAAATTCTGGCTGTATACTGGGTGTACTGATAATGTGTTCCACACAACTGTCCTTCTCATACCCTGTCCATTTATGACTATAATGTGTGATGGATTGCAAATATTTTCATGTGCATGAGTGTACCATCCTACTTTCACATGGCCATGGAAACCTTGTATGGCACAGTCCATATTTACATTACTAAATATCATCAACTGCCCTCAATTTGTGATGAGAGACCTATCTAATGATTAGTCAGGCAACTGTGTAAAAAAATAAGAGCTGGCATTTTGTCAACTTACAGCAGGCATGCACAGAATACTGAAATATCTGCATGCTAACATACTACATGGCTAACTAGAGGGCAAGTAAAGAAGTAGCTGGAAGCAGCAATGAGAAGAACAGGACTGTATTCTGTCACAACAGCAAAACTAACTTGTAAAAGTCTAGTAACAACAAAGTCTTTCTCTGCTGGTAACAGAAGTTACCCTTTGCAACTGTGGGTTATTAAACTAATCTGTAACACATATCGTGCTAGAGAGGGGTAATTTAGTGCGACATTCTAATGTATGAAGCAGGGAGTTAACACACGCTTGAGCTACTGAAATACATACTTCATAGCCCAGTTGCTTCTTGGTTTGCCATCTGGTACATACCTAACAAAATGTACTGGGTGGTCACCATATGTAGGAAACAGGGTATGTAGGTGCAGTACTCCTCTCTGAATAATGGGATGAGGCACCATATGCGGTTCTAGTTAACCCATCATCCAGGTGTAAATACTGTGTAGTGCAGTATAAACATGGGCTGAATCCTCTCCCATCTTGACGTTTTGATTTACTGGTAAGGAACTAGTACTGTGACCCGTATTACCATGTCCTCCACACCAAAAATACACAGAAAAGGTGCAGACATAAGAATTCCCTTGTATGACTGCTTTGTAACATGTAGACACATACTCTACTAACTTTTATATCTAGTGTTGTCAGAATAAAAGTATTGTATACTATAAGATCTCAGACAATACCACATTTGGTGCCTTGTAATCTGGATATGTATTATGCTAACTTCTATACCTACTGTTGTCAGAAGAAATGGAATGGATACTATACTAGTAGAGACAGCATAACATTTGGTGCTGTAAACATGTGATCACATATTCTGCTAACACACACACAGATATATATATATATATATATATATATATATATATATATATATATATATATATATATATATATATATATATATATATATATATATATATATATATATATTTTTTTTTTTATTGCAGCCAAAGCAGCTGAATTGCACTATCATTAGCCAATGACCTGCAGCCACTGTGCATTGGTATGAGTCTTGGATGCTTTTCTTACACAATAGTGCAGGTATTCATTTACTGTTTTCATTCTTATTGCAGGTGATCATGGGGTTGGAGTCTGTCCCCTACACAACCAGATGTCAGTGTCTCCTCTGACACTGATGATGATGGTGGCCACAGTGAGGTACAGATGGGGTTGTCAGGGGCTGAATCTGTACCAGAGATAGACATCATTCTTCTGCCTCCATTGTCACCACACACATTCTGTATGCCCACACAGACCCCATCCCCGGAGGCCACAGATATTGGACAGTCAGAGGGGGGAGACATTGAACAGGTAAGTGTGGCAACACTGGTCATACCCAGAAACTTGGCAAGGTCCTACACAAGCAGATTGACAGGGGTGCTTGTAGGAGACCTGCTGTCCATACACCACCTGTTGCAACTGTCACATCATGGGTTAACCGGCGCATGTTTTGGGCCATCATGGAGTCAAAAGTATGTTCTGAACAGAACACCAGGCATATGTTTAGGGTTATGGATGCCACACAGTCTGACATCTGTGACAGCATCTACCACATTGGGGACACACTGGATTGGTTCATTGATGCAGTGGACAGAAGGTGGGCTGAGATAGTGTCTGTCTTGCACGCACACATTGTGCTGGAATGTGTGGTTGAATTTGAGCATCGGACCCATGGACGTAGGTCAGCAGCACCATCTGCTGAGAGTCCATGTGGCCATGCACACTCATGGTCCCAGAGTGGCAGCACATCCAGCGCTACAGAAGGGAGTGTGCTCTCCATACTATGACATGGCAGGCCATGGGCTTGTGGTCCTGAGCAGTCCTGTGGGGCACACAGCCCCAACAAACAGCAGCCACCATCAGCTACTAGCACCACTTTTGAACTTGGGCACTGAGATGTCATTGCAACTCCTGGCAGAGCCAGTTCACATGTTCAAGGCTGGAGGTGGTAAACTGTCAACTCTACCATGTATGGTCTAAAGTCTGTAGGGCTAGCACTGAGCTTGACTGTGTACATGTACACACTCACACACCACTGTCAAATGCAGGTCATCTACAGACACACACAGCACCTCTTCATGGTCCATCTTATATGCTCCCCTCTGACTCACACATATGCTGTCTACCATTTGGGTTAGCCTAGGCCTTCTGCATGCCCACGCAACACCATGTGCAAGGAATGATATTTGTGCCACATCCCTGTCATCCTTGACACTAATGCAGGGAAATGAAGCTATGAGTCTGATGCACAGGGTTACTATATTACTTAAAACATACTTGTGTAATGCAGTGTTGGTTCACCGTGCTGCTTGTAGTGGTTAATGAGAGATACTGTATGCTAGCATTTGTCACATGTACAGTACATACATTTGCGTACCTTATGTGGGCCTTATGTTGTATATTGTTGAATTGTCTGTATAGTTACACAATGATAGGTGTGTCACACCTGTTTATGTTTCTGCTGCAGGAGTCTTTTGGGATAACTGATGGATACACAGAGGAAATAAAGCAGCACAGGATGGCATGTCAGCACAGTGGACATATGTCATCAGCAAGGTACAGCACTATACATGCATTGCTTCATAGGTTCATATGTGTATAACAGGCTAACAAGGACAATGTTGGCATTCAGCATACTTGTGCATCCCTAATCTGTGAGAAGGTCTGCTACCCTTCATAAATGCCACCAGGGTGTTGATGGAAATGATGCATATACATATATCCTGTGTCCAGTGCCAACAGTTGCCTGCCAACAGTTATGATTGCTGTGTTCTGCATCCCAATTTGTAACCTGCACATGATGTGTGTCACAGCAGATGTGCATGTGACATGCATGGGGGGCCTGTTTGATGTAGGGTGCATTGCTTGTGTTACATACCTGTCTCACCAGCATGTACTATGCATACCACACTAATGTTGTTGGTGTATAGCACAGGTGACACGTGTTAGTCCTGTCATGGATACATGAGAGGTGCACAGTGGGAACTGACACCTCCCTGTATGGAGTCATACACATCCCCTCCAAAGCATTTCAGAGACAGATTATACATGTATGATCCTGACATATACCCCATAAGACATGTTCTCTACAATGTGTATTGGTGTACCTTGGAACCAGTGTGGCTGCTACAGTTGTATGATATGTTTTTGTAGTGACATGGCAAGGGTGCCATTGCACACAAAGATAGCTGTGATGACTGCCCCATTCAGTATACCAGTGCCAGTCTGGGATGTACGTTCCAAACCTGATGGTATTGGTTGTACAGCAGTGAATGCAACCACATCTTTCCAACCAGTGACATTCAAAGACTACAGTACTCTCTGTGTTCAATCCATACGTCCCATGGTTCCATAACATGTAAAATTCTCTAACAGGCTCATGCAAACACATGGCTACATTGAGGCTAGCACCACTTCCAATCAGTGCGTACACGACGTGTGAAGGCACATACATAGTACAGGTTGGCTGTATGTAGGTATGCACACTTACCTATGTAATGGTACATACTACAGATCACAGTCTGCGGTGCATGCAGCACACATCATGTCTGCTAGTACTATCATTTTAAGACATATTATGCTTGATGACATTTGCAGGCCTTGTTGTGCTCACTTCTTTTGAGGACTACATCACCCGCTACAAATAAAATACTGGAAAACCCTACATATGTCTAGCTTACCGAGATTATGCCAGAAGGATATATACGCACTCACCAAGTGGGCTAGAGTGAGATTAGTACCCCTGTCTTTCTAGTTTTATACACTATAGAGCATGATACTTATCACATGCGCCATGACTCACATCTGTGATTACACTTTCAGCTGGTAATCTTACGGTGGCTGACAATATCAGGCCTTGTAGAAGACAGCAGTGTGAAAGATAGCAGCAAATTACAAGGCCAAAAATTGCATAGCCATTGCAGGTGGATAGCCCATGAGGGCATGTCCATTTATTTACATGAAGATACACACACACACACACACACACACACACACACACACTGTGACATAATCATGCACCAAGTGGGCTGGAGTGAGATTAGAACCCCTGAGTATCTAGTCTTATACATTACAGATCACAGTACTTATCGCACACACCACATGTTAAGTATGTTGTATGTGTGATTGCAGGCACAGTACTTGTGCATTACACAAACTAGTCCTGTGTTGACCAGCATATGCGACCTGCAGTGTGATATCGCTTCATACTGTTATCTGCATCTAGTATCCTAGCAGTGGGACAACTGTAATTATCTTAGCTATGTGTGTACAGTTACCAGTATGGCCATATGTGGTTGCTTGCAGTTACATAGGCATACCTGTGGGCAAGGACAAGTTGCACTGTCCATATATGCATTGACAATATTATACATTACAGCACCTGCTCACCTGTGTCTGTCTATATGGTGACATCCAGCAGGCACAGGGGTCTGTGGGTAAGTGGAATTTGTACTGTTGTACCTTTAGCTTGGATCTTTTGAACAACAGTATGGCTGTGTGATAGTGGATAATTACCATTATTAGGGTATGTTGGACAATACAGACATACACATACACATTTCTGTATATAACATGGATGTGTGTATATATATATATATATATATATATATATATATATATATATATATATATATACATAACTGTAGCTGCATGTGTGCATGATATGTATATGTGTTATGCAGATATATGGGTGGGTATATGTACCATTGTAATATTTATAGCTATATATATGTGCACATATCTGTTTGACACTACATAGCGATAGATATACTATGCATGTGAGAGACAGATAGTGACAGATGGATATGTATACGTAAATCTGTTTGCATAGACATTTATACATAATAGGTCATTTTGATGAAGGGGCAACAGGATTGTGCTCATTTTAACCAAGTGTATGGGCATGCCCAGTGGGACTGTCAATGACTCCAGTCCATACCTACCTGTACTCCAGTTCAGGATTTTGTATGTTACAGGCATTAATATCTGACCCTATTTCTGCAGTACTGCACTTCACACAAACTGCCCACAGCATTCCCCAGCTGTGCTGTACTTAATCTGTGACTGCGGCTGGTAATCTTATATCATCAACAGACTGACTGGCTGCATACCTCTTAACTATTCTGATTTCCACAGAAGGTCCAGAGTTTTGCCTCATATGCTTGGTCTGTTCCTCATACGTTTGTGGTCTTCTGGTGAAGTATTGAATATTGACATCACTACATTAAACTACTTACAGACAAACATTTGTGTTTCAGATGTTACATCCTTCAGAACATATGAAATAATGCAACACCTTTACTTCCAGTGGCTTTCTAGGTTTATGGGGACAATATTTGAAATATGTCCCTATGTTTGGGCCTTTGCCCCCCCCCCCCATCTTACTGGCTTTGTCCAGATTTCTTGCACTAAGTGGTATGACAGTCTGTGAAAACACCAACATAGTACTATCTCTCATGCAAAAGATGTGAGTAATTCCAGATTTCAACCATCAACACCATCACCCATGCTAGCTTCCCTAGTCCACTGAGCTACTCAGGTCACTAGACAGAGAGGAGTCATTCATCACACAATCAACAGCTTAAATATGTACATTGTTATCCTGCATGAAGAGAGACATACAATGGTGTGAGCAATTTCTGTGATACAGCCTTGAAATTGCCTGGTCCACTGATATACCATAGGTGATTTTCTGTTAAAGCTTTTGTAAGGGTACACTGCTGTGTTGGTGGTGTGGGAACAACAGTACATGATCTGTTGGGATGTGCAGTAGTCCAAATATCATGTGAGCACACTGTTTAACATCCCCCTTGATTGATGTAGTGACTAGTCCAGCCATGAGGCCTAGTGACTATTAAGGAACACATACTATTGGACTGGGTACCTGTAGTCCCATGTGGATCTTACATTTGTCCAATTAGCCCACTATATTTCCTTGCATAACAGCAACAGATCCATACATATGATATATTATAGTAATCCTTACAATTAGTGTGTAGCTTAGAGACTTATCTTGTGAATTTAGAAGTTGGGAGACATGTAGTTTGGAGCTGACTCTGTGTGATTAAAGCTGTACACAACCAATACATGGATAGGTACAGTTTGTGTGGGCTGCCTGGGATCAACATGTTTACTATATGTGTGTGAGTAGGAGTAAGGTGTCAGTTCCTAGGGCCCTAGGTTGTCAGTGAATGTGCTATGTGTTGTCTCTTAGCCAATGCCAGGGAATACTGGGCATGCCTATGTCTGCCTACAGAGACATCATCAGGGGGCTCCTTCTCTGAGTCCTTTTGTGAGTGTGGCTGTGGTGAACTAGGCACTGGTGGGGGTTGCATATCCCTTCTCTTTGCTGATCCTGGTGCAGCTGTTTCCACAGTATCACATACTGTGAACATATGTGTGTACATGTGGCTGGAGAGTACTGCAAGGCTCCACCAGATATATAGAGACAGTGGTACCATGACTTCAGCAGCCAGCATCACACACTAAATGGCCATGTGGGACATCCCCCCTAGCAAACATCAGGTACAGCTGCGATGTATGCCAAATATGGGAGTCGTGATAATGGCCAGGGCTGCCAGCACACGCATTCATGATAATGCTCTGTGTATTGCACATGACCTGGCAGTTGATGAAGTGGTACCCCTTGCGAATGATGTAGATTCTGCCCTCCTCACTACGTGGTGCCTTGATGTGTACATGAGTGCAATCTATGGCACCCAGTACCTCAGGGTAGTGTGCTACATGGTAGACGTGTTGCATATTGCTGGGCCTCCCCTCAGGGGTGAGGGGAAAATAAATGTGCTCACTGGCATGTGGTAGCATGGCATCCAGGAACTGGTGGAGTACCCTGGATGCTGATGCCTGTGAGACCCCCATCATGTCTCCAATTGGTCTTTGGATGATATCTGTGGCTATTATCCTAAGGGATACACATACCTTTGTTTCCAATGGGATGGGTTCCCCTCAGTTAGTTCTTGGTTTGAGTTGAGGGTGGCAGAGCTCAGAGAGTTCTTGTAGTATTTCCCTGTCCACCCTGTAGTGCTCTACAATCTCCAGCTCATGTAGCTCCAGGAAGGTTACCCTGGGCCTGAACAATCTTCTCCTTCTCTGCCTAGGACTATTGTCACCATCATCAGCAGCAGCATTGACTTTGGCATCTAGCACATACAGAAGTAGCAGACCTGCAGCAGCCCCTAGTATTCTTTCACTTAAAGTTCCCAAGCCTGTATTCTAGTGGTGCAAAGTATGGGTGGAAAATCAGAATGCAGGGTGTATGCAAACTTTATAGTGCTCTAATGTAGGTGCTAACTGTGTGATTGGCTACATATGATGCAGTCCACCTAACAAGTACATCATTAAGAAGATTTAATGGTCCTAGTCTGAGAGAAACAGGGGTCATCAGTAATTAATATCTCATTTGCTTTCAGATACACTCAGCACAGCTGCATGCCATGCAAATACACGGAAATAAGTGTCGCGAAGGTAAAGAAAGTTTAGCAATCACTGTACACACCCCCCCCCCGAAAGATCACAATCAACATGGGGCGCCCTGCACAAACATGCAGAAACATGCACCCGAAAGGTAAATAAAGCTTAGCAGTCAGTGTACCACCCCCCTGCTGAGCGCTGCGGTGTGCCATGCTGCCAGGCACAGCTGAGCTCCAGTGAGCTTACAAGTCATGAGACACACCCCCTCTTGATGTCAGCTACCTCTTCTGTGTACAACATGATACTGTGCCTACACAGAAGGGATATGCAAACATAGATACCCATTTGTGCTATTCAGTAACCCCACCTCATTTGCACAGGGATCCGTGCACACAACCTGAAAACTATATGATTCCAGGCTCTACATCATCAGCAAAAGCACCATTCCACCATTGTAGATACTCCATGCAGGGTCCTATAATACATTTCTGTCTTTCACTATGTCTGACAGAAACTAGATAAGTCTGTGGTCAGTGTTAGCAATATGCATTGCCCAACTAATATCAATGTTCTTGTGTGAATGACTTTTATATACTTATGTCCTCAAATCTATTATGTATTCTGATATTAGCTTGAAAGCATGTATTGTACATATGCTTTTTATGCTTTTTTGAAATTATTGACTGTTTCTATTAAATTTTCATTTCTCAATGTTTTATTCAATAAAAAAACACTAACCACTGCAGAATACACTTGTATGCTTGCATGTATGCATGTGTGTATTGATGTAGGTATTTATTTTATTTAACTTTTATGGCACTAGATGGGGTGGCGGCGTGCCCTACAAAAGCAAGTTGAAATACACTACTGTGTTTTTTTGTTGCTTTCCCAGTGAGACATCATGTGTATAGGGAATGAGAATATGAGTGTTATTTTGAGAGGCAAGTGATGTATGAAAGCACTTGGGGATGGGAGGGCAGTATGACTGACGCACAATATGGCTATTATATTTATGTGATTCATTCACTGTCTATGTTAGTGTACCATCCCTAAAGGAGTACATTCCACTGGGTCACTATGTTTGTATTTTATGCAAGCATCTTACTAATTCAAAAACTGGCATATGGCATCTTATATAAAGCTAGTGAGTACAGCTTTCAGAGGGCTTTTATTATTAGTGTAACACTATGTTTGGCTTAAGCCTGGGATAGGGGAAGGGAACTGTTAGAACTACACAAAAGGCCAAGTAAAACAGATCTTTAGAGTGTATGCATACTAGACATTCATTATGTCAGAAATAAGAATCCTATGCATTTCACCAGAAACACACACACACACACACACACACACACACACACACACACACACACACACACACACACACACACACACACACACACACACACACTGTAATGGAAGTTATAAGTTATAAGATACGAGTTGCAGACTTAGGTGTGTTTTGAAGCTAAATACCTTGTTAATTGAAAGATTTGTAGTGTAAGCATGTCAAAGACATAGCCTTTCAAAGGCTGTCGTGTGGCTTTACTTCATGTGCCTTGAATGCCAGCCTGAAATATTTCATTAGAACCCTTCTCTACTGTGAGTTCCAAGGTGAACTTCGGCTCAAAATTCCAAGTACAATAGTGGCCTGTATACTAATATTTTTTCTGAGTTGTCATTAAATGAAAATTAAAATCCTGTTTATTTCTCCTGAATACAGAAGCTTTTTTTTCACTCATCAGACTTATGCATCTCTTCTTAAAATCAGGTGCAGTAGACTGAAGAAGGTAACATTATGCATGTGTCTGTATAGCTGGAATGACCAGTTAATTGCATCCTGTATCAAATGATCATGGTATATTATTCTGAGAAATTTGTAGGTCTACTTCTAATGAATGAAAACCCACTTACAAGGGATCTGAAGATTGAGACAAAGTTGCCAAAGCCGCAGTTGAATGAACTCTCAGATCACCGAGTTAAAACTCCATTTAAGTAAACTTTGGTAAAAACTCTGTACCCATGAATTACAACATAGGTGGTAGCATACTTAACACCGAAAGTGTGATAAGAGACCTTGGGACACAGGTGGACAGTAGTCTCTCCTTTGCTAATCACATCGCCACAGTAGTCAGGAAATCCTTCTATGTGGCACATCTCATCACAAAAGGTTTCTCATCTAGAAAAAAAGAGGTCATTGTTCCCCTCTACTCATCACTCATTACACCCATTATAGAGTATAATGCCCCTTTTGGTATGTACCTCACAAGACATCTACAACAACTGGAAATGCCGCAGAAATACCTCAAAGAGGATTACCAGCCTCAAACAGATGCCCTACGCAGACCATCTCAAAAAACTCCAGCTTTACTCCATCGCATATCGCCTACTCAGAGGTGATCACTGCCTAACATACAAAGCTATGTCAAACCCAGAGCTGTTGGACATGATCCACTTAAAGAAATCCCAATCCCTCTGAGCTACACGCTCTAGGGACCTAAACCTTGTCACCACAATAAACAAAACATGACGGAGGGATAGATTCCTGTCCCAGAGACTTCCCATACTGTGGAGTAAACTACCTATCTATATCAAACAAAGCTCCTCATTAGCACTCTTCAAGAAAAATCAGTGGCGGCTGGTGACTTCAAATCAAAGGGGGGCTGCAGGAGACAGCTGAATGGGTGGGGGGGGTCAATAAGAAGGGGTGTGGTCAACTAGAAAGGGGTGGAGCTATGCTCAAAACCACAAAAACTGTAACTTTAATTAAATACGCTGCCCTGGGTGTCAAACCATCATTATGAGAGTCCAATCAAGACAAAATGAAGTGTAGAAGAAAAAAAATATTTCAATGCATTGGCTGCATGATAGCTTACATAATATCTAGATGGAAACAAAAAGGGTGTGAGGCATGAAAAAATAAATTACTTTTAAATACATTACTGGAATGGCAGTCAAAATCAAGTATAAGAAAACAAGCAGCACTCAACTCAAACCACTTCTCCTTGCACTGCAGTTCTACTTATAATTTATATTCAGCTTTATTAAAGTACCAAGTAACATGCTGAAAGTAGCAATCTCTGTGATACCCCACTTGTAAAATGTTTCTTATCTAAAGAAGACCTGCCTGACAACAACTGTCTTCTTGTTTCATGGGGAAAACATGATCAAAGTAAAAAATGAAAGGCAAACAAGAAACAAGCTCAAGATACATAAGATAGATACACATAAGATAGATTGGCATTCTGTTTAGTTTACAGCTAAAGCCTGCAAAGATGACTGCAAGTCTCCAACAAATGTAATGAGCTTTTTAAAATACTGTAATCATGTCCTTTATTACAAATACTGTCATATGTATTTCAATACCCAAGGCTTATACGTTATCTAGTTATGTAAGTATATTCTGCACGGCAACAACAGAAAGGCTTTCAATGTTGGCAGTTCTTTAACAGTATGCTTATTAAAGCTTACTTGCATCTTACAATCTCAGACAAGCTTACCTGATGGTCATTAAAGCATTGCTACTTAAACACAGAGCAACAGGCACTTTCTAAATAATAAGCATAACTCAACAGTATAAAAATATGACAGAAACCAGAACATTCTGCAAAATCAAGGACAGATGGAAAGCCACTGTAGTACTTGTGTCTACCTTGGATAGGGGGATACTCTGCACATTTACACTGTATAACTGCTCCTTGCCTTGCTTGAACACATCCAGAGTCACTACATGGAGGAGTGGGTTGCAATAAGTATGTCACAATTTGAAATATCTCTGTCTAACTGTGATGGCCCTGACACATTTGTCATACCTCTCAACCTCAGAGCAAGACATCTGGACAAAGCCATACACAGAAGTGGGACAAAGGCCCAAAAATAGAGACAATTTTTAGATATTGCTCTTATAAACTTAGAAAGATAATAGAATAGTAGGTCTTGCATTAGTATGAATTTTCTGAAGGGTATAAAATCTGAAACTGAAATGTCTGTCATTATTTTCAGACTTCAGTCTTTAATAATTTGCCACTAATTTGCCAAAAAAAACACAATTTTATGAAAAATGGACCAAAAATGTGATGCAAAAATATAAAATTGCCACACAATACAGCTGGGAGCCTGTCAAAGAAGGGACACTTTTTAATATTAGTACTGCTAACTTAAGCAGCTGTCAAAATAAAATAATCTACATGCATTTCTGAAATAAAAGTGCAGCACAAGAAATCTGGAAAAAGCCAAAATTTATTGGGGGGGGGGCAAAAGCCAAAAAAATGGCACACATTTTAAACATTGCTTGTATAATGTTGGAAAATTGCTAGAATAAAATGCTGTGTTACCACCATACATTTTATTGCCAAGTATTGAACCCAGGACCCTGTGCAAAACAGTCAGTATAATATACCACTATGTCAAATCATCTGCTTTGTGAAAGTGAGGAAGACTTAAACTTAAATAGCTACCATTTAGTGAATTTGGTTCTCACCATAGCTGTCAACCTCTTAGCACAAACACCTAAACAAAGCCAATAATGGGGGAAAACAGCCCCCAAACATATTTAGCGAATTCAGTTCCATAGTTCTCAACCTCTAAGCAAAAATCACATAGACGAAGTATTGAACCCAGGACCCTGTGCAAAACAGTCTGTACAATATACCACTATGTCAAATCATCTGCTTTGTGAAAGTGAGGAAGACTTAAACTTAAATGGCTACCATTTAGTGAATTTGGTTCTCACTATAGCTGTCATCCTCTTAGCACAAACACCTAAACAAAGCCAATAATGGGGGAAAACAGCCCCCAAACATATTTAGCGAATTCAGTTCCATAGTTCTCAACCTCTAAGCAAAAATCACATAGACGAAGTATTGAACCCAGGACCCTGTGCAAAACAGTCAGTACAATATACCACTATGTCAAATCATCTGCTTTGTGAAAGTGAGGAAGACTTAAACTTAAATGGCTACCATTTAGTGAATTTGGTTCTCACCATAGCTGTCAACCTCTTAGCACAAACACCTAAACAAAGCCAATAATGGGGGAAAACAGCCCCCAAACATATTTAGCGAATTCAGTTCCATAGTTCTCAACCTCTAAGCAAAAATCACATAGACAAAGCCAGTAATAGGGAATACAGCCCCCAAACATATTCAGTGAATTCAGTTCTCACCATAGCTGTCAACCTGTGTATAAATAATAAATAAAATCATAACATAGCTTTTATACATTTATCTAAAACAGTCTGACATAGCAATGAGGTGATACAATAATAATTATAATAATACTAAAATATCTAATATATATTTTACAATGCATTGGATTAATAAGTAATGAAATAAATAGTAAATAACTCACCTGTTGATTCCAGAACAGCCTGATGAAAAAAGCAGCAGGGAAGCACTGAAGCAGCAATCATAAATCCACCAGGTCCACCACAGTTGTTGTTGCCTCGCGCTCTTCTTCTCTCTTCTTGTTGTGCCAAAAAATTTTTAAAAAATGTCTTTTTTGTACTGTTTAAGCAGCAGGGAAAAAGAAGGTCACTACTAGGTCCAACGCCGAAAACCAACTGACTGATTCTCGCTCTTTTCCCAGGACATAAAGCCCGGGAAGAGAGCAACAACTAATCAGCAGCATTTGCCCAGCAAGCACGTCATGACGTGCCTGCGGACGTCGCAGTCCGAGCCCCTTCCATGTCTATGCGGTTTGTGTCTCAACCGCATAGACTTCTGGGGAGTTCTGGGCATCACAATGATGCCTTAGAAGCTCCTCCGGGCTGCAATGTAAACATTGCAGCAAGACTTAAAAAAAAAAAAAAAACGCTGTTGCGGAGTTGCGATAGAAGCGCTTAATGCAAGTAATGTAATTTCGAGTCGCGGACTCGAAATTTAAAGTTAAAGAACAGAATTCATTTTTTTTTTTTTACATAAAAAAAAAAAATAAACTAAGTACTCAGCTGTCTAGCTGAGGGGGCTGCAGTCCAGCAGCCCGATGCCACGAGCCGCCCCTGAGAAAAATATTGATGATTGGATGGGAAATAGGAAATTCACCCCAGGGATCACCTCTTTGGCTCTGCTCGACAGTGGCACAGGAAAATAATTTTCTTGGGTGGCAAAAGCCAGGGTACCTTTTTGGCTAGGCTTGTATAGGCCCCAGGGCCGATAGCCTAATACCTACCTATGAACCTATGAACCTATGAACACTTGTTTGCACCACACAAAAAAAATAACACCAAAGCAAATTAAACCCAGCTATGTGGAGGGCTTCAATCCCCCCACAGCCCGCTAACTAAATATACCAACTCCGAGATTGCACTACAGTGGGAAAGGGGCAAAGTTCACCATGGTGGCCAAGTGGTTACTTACCCGGAGTTCCTTATCAGTGATCTGAGAGTTCATTCAAATGCGGTTTTGGCAAAGTCGTCTTGGTTTTCAGTGATTCATTCAAGTGGGTTTGCTTTCATGAGAAGTAGACCCACAGGCACACACACACACACTCACACACACACACACACACACACACACACACATATATATATATATATATATATATATATATATATATATATATATAAAATATCGACGTTCATAAAAATGAACGTTTGATACTTCAAAAATTATGTCATACTTCCTGCATACTAATTAGGTTAAAATGTCAAATCTGTTGATCGAATTTAACAGATTCGACATTTGTGTGGAAAATCAAGCATGATGGCAGTGTAGGTGCAAACATAAGTTAAACACCTACACTGTCATTCATGTTTTAGCAGGGGGTCAAGCCCACCTGCAACCCACACCCACTACAAATTAAATATTCTAACTCCAAGATCACACTACAGTAAGGAAAGGGATTATATTTCCCAATCCTCACTGTACCGTGACTCTACTCATAACACACTTGCATCTGCTAATATGTGCTCTCGATCTCCTAACATTCGGGAACATGGAAGTTGACTAACTGGCGTTCAACTTTCTGTGTTCGCTGAACCAATGCTCAACTTTTTGATAGTAAACCTATATATATATCTATAGTTTTTTGCATTTTTTTCATCTGATAAACATAGTATGTATCAGAATCAAATGAGAACCAAAAATATTACTTTTTGTTTCTAATGAAAAACTAAACTTTCAGTTGTTTTTATTTATTTTAGTAAAATTCACACATTTTATATGCTCTGAGAGGCATGTGCATGTTTGAGATTCCACTGCCTACTTTTCATAAAAGCTAATTGTCTGTGCAAAATAAAACGAAAATTGAATTATCAAGGGGCCTTGTCCAAAAAAATTCATAAGGATATTTTGATGTACTAGAAACAGATTATTTGAAGTTAAGATGGAATTCACATGAAAATTCCTTTGCAATCTGACTCAAATTTTATACAAAATAGCTAAAATCAAATGAAGTTTTTAATTCTGATCAGAATAAAAATAAGCACACGCTATCAAAAATAAGTGAAGTTTGTGGCACAGACAAATTTGTCCCCATTCTGCTTTAGTCTTATGGAGACTTCAGTATCCTCTAGGTGACTCCACCTTTTCAGTGCAGCAATCCAGTCTGCATACACCACTAAGTTTGGTATAGAACAGCTCAGACTGGAGTGAGCTGCTGGTAGACTGCCCAGTTGAAAGGACTGTTCAGTGTATTTGGGTTGTTAGGAAGTTTGGAGTTATCTTAAAGCCTTCTGCAAAATATAGGGTTATCTTACATTCATGACAAATGATATGTGTTAGATATAATAAACTAGTTGCAACATCTGCAAGTGTCCTTGTTTACTTTGTATGGTAAGCAGGCAGACAAATACATAATACTGGCGTGATTTCAGACCTAAAAAGAGTGTTTTTATATCTGTATATGACAAGACATAAAATAACATTTAACAGTTTTTTTTTTCAGTAAAATTCAAGATGCCTGCTCCTTTAAGGGTTTTATAGATACTTAATGCCAGTAACATTCTCTGAAAGTTTCGCAAATAAATCCATTTTGGTAAAATAGGCTTTTAAATAATGTACCGGGAGCACATCTGTAAAGGATTAAATTGTCATCAGTTGTTAATGATGCATCTGTCACTATAATGGCCTTTTAATACACATTTTCAGACTTGAGTTTTCCATGAGCCTACTAGAATTCTTCAGACATCAAGAAGTATTCCTCAATTTTTGTAAAGTAAGGTATTTTTGTAGGTTTTCTTTTTTTTTCTGTTTTGAGTTTCACTGCTTATTTGACAGTGCTTGGGGAACTTCTGCATTTAAATGATGTACATTGTCTTATTACTTCATGTAATCTAAAATGTAATATTTGGAAGCTCCATGTTGTTTGTTTTCTGTGCCATTGTGTAGTTCTACATACCTGCTTACCTTCTTATGGCTTCCTTGTGGCTGTTCTTCCTTCACAATGCTTCATTTTACCCCATGCATCTCCATAGTGCTTTCCATTTGAGATTGAATGGCATACACTCCTTTTGCAAACTAACAGGTTTTGTAAAATCCATACAACTTTGTAGTCACCACTCTTTTTCATATCATCATAGTCTGCTATAGCAGAGATGGTTCCATTCCATCTGAAGGGGATCACACTGGTTGTATAATTTCAGCCAGGCAAAATGAAATATTTGAAGAGGCTTCAAAGAGATGAAAAGAAAAAAAAAATATGTCTGGGGGCAAGTGCTCCTGCACCCTGTATGTAGGGTATTTGTTTACCACATCCTCCTTTTTTTTAAAGTTACATAGTGCAGGATCAAACAACAAAAGAAAAGGCTGAAAACAGAAAATCATTGAGTCACTGCTGACAGACTGATATGAACTGTACTGACAGTTATTCTCATTTGAAAACATTGACTGATGAGTTGAAAATCAAAGAATTCTACCTGGCATACTTAAAACTTTACACCTAACTAAGAATAAGAAAGCTGGTGGAAATTACAATCTCATGTTATAAAGTTTATTTTGCTGTTAAGAATCAAACTGGCATCGCTGATATCTAATGTTTCAGTGTGTTTCAGTGTAATTACAGAGTGATATATTTAATAATTTATGTTTCAGCCATATATGCCAGGTTTTTGACAATTGGCCAGTTGGCATTAGGGATTTAACACTGCTGTCTTTGAGCTGATGTGCATTGAATAAAATTACGTTTACCTCACCTTTTTCTGTTATGTTCATTTTTGTGCTCTGTATGATAGCTCTACTTTATTTAATGCTTACATTATATTGATTGACTTAACTGATTGGCTGTTTTTCCATTTGCCTTGCGGTCCAAGCAATACCTTAAAAAAGATCAGGTTGGACTGATTTGTTTATAAAATTAAAATCACTAAGAAAGAAAGTAAATAGAATAAACCTGGATCAAAGTAGAGACTTGTTGAGAATGGATGCATATGTTTTCTGATAGTAACGTAAATGCTAGTATATATATATATCTGTCAGATGAAATAATGCATCCCATTAACACATTCCCTTCATTCATTGAAGCTCTAAGTTGTGGATGCAATTTAATGTACCATTTGAGCTTTGATTAGCAGCCACATTTATATATACTTTGTACTGTTATGACACACTGGAATATCTCTGCTCTTACATTCTCAAGCTTTTTAGTTATTATTATTATTATTATTATTATTATTATTATTATTATCATCATCATTATTATTGGAAGCTTATTTCTTTTATTGCCAAGCTTATTACTGCCAGTTGTATTTTGTTAGAACAGCTGGTAGAAATTGAGAAATTAATGTGCAAGTTTGTTAAACATCTTCTACATGAAAATATATGATGGTGAGTGAGGGGACTATTTCTAAAAAGGCAAGCAAATCTGAACATAAAATAATTGTTTTATATTGGAGATAGGATACTAATAAACTGTGTGAACAGTAAAACTACAGGGGCCACTTCTTTAGGAACTCATGCACTTCTGTGGAGATTGCTTTGTCAACTTTATATCATATAGATACTGTTGTTTAAATAATTTGCTGCCTTGTGACAGGTTGTCATGAGGATGCCAAATAAATGCATATGATTTATGTGAAAGGATTTAAAGTGTCAGAGGCCCTTTTTAGGTAAACCAAAACCGCACCTTTATCTGTCGCTGGTGACAAGGGAAGGATTTATTATGGTATTGGCGGCTAGGTTATAGGCAAGAGATTTTTAGAAAACATACAAGGCCATGTCAAACCCAGAGCTGCTGGACATGCTACACTTAAAGAAATCCCAATCCCTCAGAGCCACATGCTCCAGGGAGCTAAACATTGTTATCACAATAAACAAAACATGCTGGAGGGATAGGTTCCTGACCCAGAGACTCCCCAGACTCTGGAATAGACTGCCCATACATGTCAAGCCGAGCACCTCTTTGGCCCTCTTCAAAAGGAACCTTGATGATTGGATGGGAGAAAGGAAATTCACCCCGGGGATCATGTCAGTAGCCCTGCTAGACAGGGGTCCAGGGAAGTAAATAGTGTGGGAAGAAATAGCCAAAGAATTGTTATGGCTAGGCTTGTATAGAAAAAAAAATAGCCAGCAACAGATAGACTGCGAGTAATAATAGAATTTAATGGTATTAAGACTGCATCAAACAGACCGGTTTCGGCCTGGAATTAACCTGGCCTTCTTCAGTGTAATCAGAAAAACAGAATTACATACCAAAAGCCTTTAAATAATAAAAGGTAAATGAGAAAATGAACATGATTGGCTGAAAAAAAGCATCATCATAAATATTCATTAAGCCCTGGATTAAACAGAGCACCAAGTTTAGTAATCCATTTTTTCTCTTTGATATTAAGTTTATTGTGCCAACCAGATTTGTGAATGCGATCCCCAATAATCTTGTCAATAATAATAAAATGAAATTTAGCTGCCTGATGTTTTAGTGTGTGTTTATATAAAGCATTAGTTAGTCTTTTACATTTTATGTAACTCAAATGCTCTGACAAACGTAATCTAAATGGACAGGAGGTCTGACCGATATAAAATGAATGACAGCTGCAACTTGCCATGTATATAACCCAATCCGTGTTACAATTAGCAAAGAATTTTATGTCATAAACTGTACTAGTATTTCGGCTGGTAAATTCTTTAGATCTCAGAATGTGTTTACAATTATTACAATGGCCGCAAGGAAAACAGCCAGTAAGTTTATCTCCCAATATAGTAGTTTGATAAAGCTAAGGTAACATGGAATCAGAGTGGTGCTTATAGTGATTAAAGTGAACCCCTAAGTTTTTTCCTTTCCTGAAGGAAAATGAGCAAACATTAGGAATCAAGGTGTTTATTACAGCATCCTCCTTCAATATATTCCAATTGTCATTTACAATATCAATGAACCTATTGGTATTTCTACAAGACGTATTATATTTGAAGACAAAGGTTTATCTTTATATGTCAATAAGTCCTGTCTGATAAGACCCGATGCATGATTCTGTGCCATAGTGACATAACCTGAGCTATAACCCCTATTGATGAATCTATCATGTAAGTCCTGGCAATGATGTTTGAAACTATCCTCATCTGAACAATTGCGCCTAATTCTAATAAATTGTGATTTAGGAATGTTCCTTGCAATGTGTTTTGGATGATAGCTGGAGGTGTGGAGTAGGGTGTTATATTGTGGGAACTTCCTATATACCTCTGTGTTCAAGGTATTATCCTCTTTTCTGGAAATCAAAACATCCAGAAAGGTGATACAATCTCGATCATAAGTAATTGTGAAATAAATTCCCATTTATTATCATTTAGTTATTCCATAAATTCATTGAGATATTCAATATCAGATCTCCACACCATCCAGCAATCACCCAAATACCTCCACCAGATGTCAATTTCAGGCAAAAACAAATTATGTGTATCATCATAAATCAAGATTTCTTCAATGTATGCCATAAATAAATCGGCATAAATGGGGGCAAAAGATGCCCCCATAGCAGTTCCCTTAATCTGAAGGTAACATTCCTTGTCACAGAAAAACACATTTTTTGTAAGCACATGTTCGGTAAGATTAATCAAAAAGGTGTTAAAGCCAGGTTGATACATATTAGCTTTATACAGCCAGTATTCAATCGCATCCAAACCCGCCCAATGAGGAATATTGGTGTATAATGAACTAACATCTAATGTGCATAGCTACCAGTTTTCCTCAATTTGCATATCATTAATAATACTCAGAAATTGAGTAGTATCTTGGATCCTAGATCTGACCCAAGAGAGCAAAGGTTTGAGATGTCTAGTTAGAAATACAGATAGGGGCTCAGTTAACGATCCAATGCCAGATACAATAGGTCTACCTGGTGGATGTAAAAAATGTTTGTGTATCTTAGGTAAAAAATAAATAAACTGTCTGACAGGATCAGTAATAGTCAGATGTTTAACAGTTTTAGATGTTATAATACCATTGTCCAGTGCAGAACATAAGAAACTGTCAATTTGTTGTTTAAACATAAAGGTGAGGTCAAGTGGCATTTTGGTGTAATACCTAGCATCATCCAATTGCTTGTGTGCCTCGATATCATAATCAGTCCAATTCATCACAACCACTGCCCCTCCTTTGTCAGCATTAACTATCACCAGTTCATTTCACAGGTATTGTTATGTTTCACTATCTGTGAACACATTACATATATGTTTGATCAGTATTGCTGTCAAATCATCACAATTGTGGTTTAGACATATTTGCAAAGTATTATTCATTGGTTTAGTTATATTTTATCTTGAAATCTACAACTACGTTTTGGACTAAGGCTAATTGGTGGTTGTCACATATGCTCTTCATAATATACTTTGTTTAAACATTGCTTTTTTGGAAGGCTTAACTAGTATAACTTATTTTGCATTCTTGGGCTGATTATTTAGTTCAGGGCTGGCTAGTTACATATTTTTATACACACTATTTTTTCTACATGTTTTTTTCTGTTTGACTCCTTGGAGATAATTTAATCATCATATTCATGTGTACATATACATGTTATTAGGCTGTTTTTCAGCTCATTTATATATTTTTGGAGTACCTTGCATTATACCTATACTTGATTGGTTTGCTATACCATTATTGTCCTGTATTGGACGTGGCTAATTCTTTAAGAATATTGGATTGTTGCCATCATTGTCCAACTGTTGATTGATTACTTTTTATACAGGGTGTGGTTAATTTTCAAATTTTGCTTGATTTATCCATTAGTAAGCATGGATTTAAACAAAATATTTTTGAATTTATCCTCTGACAGGGATGATCTTGCAGCTTTTGGAATTGGTGAGATTTCCAATTCCACAGGAAATATTATTTCCATGAAGCCTGAACAGTGCTGTGAGAAATTATTTTGTGATTTAAATAAAAATATGAAAGCACTCAGGTTTTTTGTTTGGCACTTCAAACTATTTAAAGCTTATTTGGTTAAAGGTATGAGTCCAAGGGGTCTTAGAGTAAAAATCCAACCCTTAGTAGCAGACCCTGATGATTTATTAACAGCAGAATGGTTATCTATCCAACAAGAATGTTCAATGAAGTTTGTTGAATGTTTATCCAAGTTTTATACTAGGGCTATTGATAAAGAAACCACTAAGGTGATACAACTTATTGAAGATTGTAATCAATACCAGGATGAAACATTTTTTCCTGCATTACTATCTAAACTTAGTTCAGACTTGCTGAATTTTGATGCTCGGCTTAAAGAAAGGAAACTTAAAAAATGTTCTTGTGATCAAACAGATTATGAGAGGGGACAACCCTTTAAGTACACCAGACATGTAAGGTTTCAGGATATGCATAGTAGTAATACTCCAAATTCAAAAAGGAAACGTCCACATTGCATTCTTAAAGGATGTGGCAATCAGAATGACACTACTGATTATGAGACATCATCTGGTACGGACACTGAAACACAGCACACCATGGTGTCTCCGACTCCTAAACATAAAAACTATACATCCCCTTTAGATCACACAGGGGGAGGAGGAGGGGGGGGTAGAAAACACAAAAAGAGTTACAAGTCTACATAACTTCATGGAAGTACTAACGAACAAGTAAATTCTGTTGTTGTTAATAATGTCTGTAACATCTCCAATACTGTATTAACCCCAGAACAAATATCTTTGCTCAATAAAGGTTTATCTTTTATACCTGGCTTTTTTGTATCAGTGCACACTTTTGCCCAGGATCTATTTACATTTTGTAGATTGATTAACCTTAAATTATTTTTTCAGGATAAGGGGGCGGAACAACAGACTTTGGATGATTTCAAATATCATGCCTCCTCCTTTATACCACCCATGCATCCTTCTGTTAATCTGTTCTTACGTAGTGCACTTAGGGATTTACATTTTGTGTCTAATACATGTCCGCCTATGTTGAACAATATGTCTGAGTCTGACTTATCTTGTTTGAATGAGCTTGTGCAGAACAAGGAAATGGTGATAGTTAATGCTGATAAAGGTGGGGCAGTGGTTGTGATGAATTGGACTGATTATGATATTGAGGCACACAAGCAATTGGATGATGCCAGGTATTACACCAAAATGCCACTTGACCTCACCTTTATGTTTAAACAACAAATTGACAGTTTCTTATGTTCTGCACTGGACAATGGTATTATAACATCTAAAACTGTTAAACATCTGACTATTACTGATCCTGTCAGACAGTTTATTTATTTTTTACCTAAGATACACAAACATTTTTTACATCCACCAGGTAGACCTATTGTATCTGGCATTGGATCGTTAACTGAGCCCCTATCTGTATTTCTAACTAGACATCTCAAACCTTTGTTCTCTTGGGTCAGATCTAGGATCCAAGATACTACTCAATTTCTGAGTATTATTAATGATATGCAAATTGAGGAAAACTGGTAGCTATGCACATTAGATGTTAGTTCATTATACACCAATATTCCTCATTGGGTGGGTTTGGATGCGATTGAATACTGGCTGTATAAAGCTAATATGTATCAACCTGGCTTCAACACCTTTTTGATTAATCTTACCGAACATGTGCTTACAAAAAATGTGTTTTTCTATGACAAGGAATGTTACCTTCAGATTAAGGGAACTGCTATGGGGGCATCTTTTGCCCCCATTTATGCCGATTTATTTATGGCATACATTGAAGAAATCTTGATTTATGATGATACCCATAATTTGTTTTTTGCCTGAAGTTGACATCTGGCGGAGGTATTTGGATGATTGCTGGATGGTGTGGAGATCTGATATTGAATATCTCAATGAATTTATGGAATATCTAAATGATAATAAATGGGGAATTCATTTCACAATTACTTATGACCGAGATTGTATCACCTTTCTGGATGTTTTGATTTCCAGAAAAGAGGATAATAGCTTGAACACAGAGGTATATAGGAAGTTCCCACAATATAACACCCTACTCCACACCTCCAGCTATCATCCAAAACACATTGCCAGGAACATTCCTAAATCACAATTTATTAGAATTAGGTGCAATTGTTCAGATGAGGATAGTTTCAAACATCATTGCCAGGACTTACATGATAGATTCATCAATAGGGGTTATAGCTCAGGTTATGTCACTATGGCACAGAATCAGCATCAGGTCTTATCAGACAGGACTTATTGACATATAAAGATAAACCTTTGTCTTCAAATATATTATGTCTTACCACTACTTTTGGTAGAAATACCAATAGGTTCATTGATATTGTAAATGACAATTGGAATATATTGAAGGCGGATGTTGTAATAAACACCTTGATTCCTAATGTTTGCTCATTTTCCTTCAGGAAAGGAAAAAACTTTGGGGCTCACTTTAATCATTATAAGCACCACTCTGATTCCATGTTACTTCAGCTTTATCAAACTACTATATTGGGTGATAAACTTACTGGCTGTTTTCCTTGCGGCCATTGAAATAATTGTAAACACATTCTGAGATCTAAAGAGTTTACCAGCCGAAATAGTAGTACAGTTTATGACATAAAATTCTTTGCTAATTGTAACACGGATTGGGTTATATACATAGCAAGTTGCAGCTGTCATTCATTTTATATCGGTCATACCTCCCATCCATTTAGATTACGTTTGTCAGAGCATTTGAGTGACATAAAATGTAAAAGACTAACTAATGCTTTATATAAACACACACTGAAACACCAGGCAGCTAAATTTCATTTTATTATTATTGGCAAGATTATTGGGGATCGCACTCACAAATCTGGTTGGCACAATAAACTTAATATCAAAGAGAAAAAATGGATTACTGAACTTGGTGCTCTGTTTAATCCAGGGCTTGATGAATATTTATGATGATGCTTTTTGTCAGCCAATCATGTTCATTTTCTCATTTACCTTTTATTATTTAAAGGCTTTTGGTATGTAATTCTGTTTTTTTTTATTACACTGAAGAAGGCCAGGTTAAATCCAGGCTGAAACCGGTCTGTTTGATGCAGTCTTAATACCATTAAATTCTATTATTACTCGCATTCTACCTGTTGCTGGCTATTTTTATTTTTTGTTACATGTTTTTGCCGTGCAACTTCCTCTGTGCAGGGGAGCTTTTTCCTGATAGGCTTGTATAGACCCTAAGGCCGATAGCCTAGTACCAACCTATGAACCTATGAACCTATAACGATGACGTTTTATTTAACAGTAATCCATAACTGGGTATGGGTAACACAGGATTAATGAACATCTGGCATAGTCTGATACAAGGTAAAGATATTTGCTATTATACAATGACATTATTTAACAAGACAAAGTCATGTCCTTTATAAATAATGTCATAACACATATAATATGCCTCATTTGCAAAGCTAAGTCACAATTTCCATTGATACAATGAATGTTGATATCTTAAAAACTGAACTTGGAAGATCACTATCAAAATGAAGGAAAAAAATAAATTATTTCCATGCTTGAGTAAGAAGAGGAAATATAAAACCTCATCATTTTCAAAATCTAGAATCGAAATGATAAAACAATAATCATATTTAAGTAAAGGATAACATATTTAACACAGAAAACACGCATTGGATTTAGTGTGCCCTAATGCCGTAACAAGTATAACAATTGCTGAGCTTTCTTACACTTCCATCTTCAACATATTTAAACAGTAACAAAAAGATGTCACACTAACGTTGTAGTTTGAAAGAGTTTTGTCAGTGTCACTAACATTAGCTTTGTGTAGTGCAGAAAACATTCATTTGTTAATACACTGGAATATAAGACAATTAGTAACTATCAAGACTTGATATGTTACTATAAGCACAATGGCCCACGATAAAACTGGTGCAAAAAGTATTAATTGTGTATGCTAATATTCAGCTTGACCATGCGTGTAGCAGAATGGCTTGCATAAAGAATCACACAAAAATAAATGGTAGTAAAAACATCAACATTTATGAAACATACAATACTTTCCATCAATGTTCAGCAAACATATTAGCACAGTGCATGGAGTGCCATGATTATGCTCCAGTATGAAGAGAAAGGCAAACTGCTTAGTGATTTTGTAGAAGAGGACTCAGTGTTATAACAACTGTTGAGTAACCCCAAAATACTATTAAGATTGGGTCTCTCTCTCTCTCTCTCTCTCTCTTTCTGTCTCTTTCTCTCTCACTAAGCACTAAGAACTGAGAGGGCCGGCCAGCATGGTTTATGTCTGTAATCTGCCCCTGACTTTGTCTCATAATTTTGCCCTGACTTAAGATGTGTGTTGCTCTCTTTAACACTCAGTAAGTGCTTTACTAGCTTTAAAAGCCAGCAAAACACTTTGCCCTTTTTTTCTTTAACTAGTAGTACATTGACCAGATAAAGCTCCATGCTCTATAAAAATATGATCAGGTATCTGATCATAACCTGCTATTATGTGTTCTCAACTTGGAAGCCGTGATTCAACTCTCAAGCTTTGCACTCGATGTGAATTTCTTGGCATCCATCTATATAACACATAATATGATTGCAATCAGTGACCGTATCATAATCCTCTGTATTGCATGCAGAATACATACCTTACCATTACTGCAAAAGTGTCACTAAAATTAGCAGTTTCTATAAGATTATTGAAAGGGGAAAGTCTAATCACAGGGTAATACCTATTTATTTACTAAGGTTAAATAACTGACCACAAACACAGATATATATACACACACACACACACACACACACACACACACACACACACACAAACACATACAAAAAATAAAGACTGTCGATAGTTTTCACATTTGTTAAAGGCAAAAAGAGAATGAATTTTATATAAAATATTGCACGGTGTTGACTTGAACTAAGAATTTTAAGTACCGTATAAAGTGGTTAAACCACTCAAAAATCATTATTTTACCATTGCATAATACTTGAGTGTATTACATTTTCGAGTAATTGAAGTGTAAGCCGGGAATGAAACTTAATGGGGATCATTCAGACAGAGCTGTAATGCCACAAAGTTGTTCTAAATAGCACAGATTTTATAGTGCTATGTGGTCCAATACTGACTAGAAATGAATTAAGTCCAGCATTGTGTCAACATGCCAGGAAGAGGGTTACACTGTAAATTACCATTGTGTTAATGGTAGAAAATACACAAACGAAGGGACCATGCTATGGGTGGTCATGTGAGAAGCTCACTGAGGCAGGTTACCTCATACTATATGTGTTCATGCCTGCATTGAAGTGCCTCATAGCTGGAACATGGGTGTTGTGAGCAGGCCACTGAGGGTCAGCACATGCAAGTGTCAACTTAGATCATCATATAAATAGGAAGGAAAGGTAGGAATAGTAATGGTAGAAATGGGGCTAGAACAAACAGAATAGCTCACACAAGGGTAAACTTAAAGGAAGTTAGTTTGGGGAGGAAAAGGCATTTTGCCATTTTTTAAGGAAAAGGGTACAAGGAATGGTAAAAGTGAGCATGACTGGAGAGGAAGGAATGAATTGAAAGGTATCACTGAGCAATCAATAAATAAAAGTTCAGGCAAACACTGGGAAGGTATGAACACAAAAGATGTACAACAGAGACATACAGACAAAGGATGTCCAAGTAGCAATGGGGAAGGACTGAACTACAAACAGGACATCAAGAGTGACACATGATGGAAGGGCATGACACCGTGGTGGCAGATAGGCAAAGGTATGGAGGGAGTGTATGTGAGCAGCCCAGAGAAGAACCCAAACAGAGGTCAAGCAGCTCCATAGCTGACATCATTGCAGGCCAAATCCTCTGGTGGTCTGATGGACAGTGCCAACCAGCTCTGCAAATGTATCAGCTGTTTATGGAGACATTCTAGAATGTCATAGCAGGAATTCATATGCCAGCCCACATCAGACACGATTGGTTCCTGCATCTGTTGCCAGATTTCACAAGGGAAAATTAGCTGGGAAACTGTCAGAGATGAAGCTACTATCCTTCTTGTCAGGTAGCCACAAAGGCCACCATACAGCATTCTAGGTTACATTTCACAGGGAGATCTTTGTCCACCTGCAGTGAGGTAGGCTTGGCAACCACTTGTCACCTACCAGCAGGCATATGCTGATGCAGATGAGGGTGGCTGCCACTGTTCAACATCCTACACCACAGATGACCTTGTAGAAAGAGGGAACAAAAAAGAAAAAGAAAAAAAATGCAACACATTAGGGCACATGTGTATGACAAATTGATTTCAACTTTAGTGATAGATACCTACATACTACACCTTGCAGTCTTCTGCTTAGGAAGCATCCTGGTTCAGTGCAACCTTCTCTGTTGTTGTAAACCAAAAAAAAAAAAAGACCACAATCTGTACAACTTCTCCCCATCAGCAGAAGACAGCAACAAACAATTTTTGGAAAATGCAGTGTGAATCCATATGCTTACAGTCGAATGCTGTCTCTGTCTCTCTTCCTAAACTCTGCCTTCCACTGGAGGAAGAGGCTTGGGTAGCACCTCCACAGGACACTATATTTATACTACCACAGTTTACTAGTGTGAGTGGTATCAATATCATTCCTCACCACCCTGGCCAGCTGTTTCTAGACATTGGTCTTATACATGGGGTTATCATATTCCCCTAGCAGACACTTACTATAATCCATTAGAAGGAAGCAGAAAAAGGATTTAGTCTCTTTTCTGCACCAGACAGCAACCCCTGCTGAAATTAACAGGTTAGAATGAGAAGAACCATTAGAAACCCATGTACAGAATTGCATGTTATATATCAATGGGAAGCAAGGATGGATGATGGAAATTATTTCTAGTGTAGACAGCCAATACTATGAGCTTCTCAATGTCAGCGCATGAATATACTTTGCACATGGCATCTAGACCAAGAGTGGAAAGGTACTAGCCTGGTACTACTGGCTATGGTTGACAACACATTGTGTTATGATAGTGACTCAGAAATGATCACACTTCATGCCCTCACTAGCATAATTAGCAGGTTTCAAGTATTATTTATTGAGTTAAAAAGTATGGTCACCATATTGCAGGAGATTGCTCTGTACAACTTAGGAATAAGAATGCAATGGATAGCAGTTTTTTACTGCCAGACAGGCATATTGACAGCAAACAAAACAACTGGCAATGTATCTCAGCACTACAATGTGCATACATGGGTTTGGGAAGAACAGACACTGATCAGTGAAATTTGTGGCGTAACATTGCACAAGGGCATTGCACATTACTGCCCTGCTGTTGGAGTGTTTACATTGACAGGTAACAGAGCACACGAGCAGGACAGGACGGGATGATGTCCTGTTCTACTGTGGGTAGGCTAACTGTGATGCAGAACAAATCTCAAGCCAAGAAATGTTACTGACCAACTGTAGGGTGGGGGAGGGGCTACACTGTAGCATATGCACACACACTGCGAGATATGCTGCAGGGGAAATGAGGCCAAATAACATGTGCTATGAGTACAGTGCTCCAAAATGGGGGGAAGTGACAGTATATCCAGTGCTGCTATCACTACAGTGGGACAGGATGGAAATGATGGAAATGCATTAGCAGAGAAGTATGTGGCCTTCTCAGAAAGTCAGATGGCTAAAGGCATAGCATAATAGTTACTCAAGGAAAAGAAATGGCAAGGCATTTTAAATAGCTGGGCCTTAGATTTCCTTATCAGTAGGAAACAAAATATAAAATATCTTTTTGTTGAAAGCCCACACAAAACTGTCACTGTGATCTTTAGAAGAACCATGTCAGAGAACATTTCAAAGCCATGCAGATGAAGAAATTCCTTGCTTATTTTGAAATCCAAGAACAAGCATTTACCCGAATCTATGAAAGCAGCTGCACAGTAACCAGATTATGAAACTTTTACTGCACATTCTTCACTGATCTTGATAAAATCCAGCCCATCCTCTAATGTAGCACATCATGTTTTGATAAATTGATATTATGCTCTGATCTAGTTGACTGATGTACGTATATGATAAAACCGGTTAAAAATCACCTAAAATTCTCATATTAATTTCTGGGATATAATTCCCAAGAGAAATATTAATAATCTGCAGTTGCAATTTTCAAAAAAAGATCTAACATAGACTATGAAGAAAATTATTTGCCCTTTGCAAGTAACCTCTACTGTGCTTGTTTTTGGCTGAATAACTATACGGTTCTGTGACTATTACAAGATGTATATGATTCTTGGTGTTTTTGAGGAAAACAGTCCTTTTCCTTGTTTTGTATACTATATGTGTCACAGCTTGTGTGTTGCTGGCCCATATTGTGTTTTGCTAATGTGACCCTGGGGAGTAAATAACGTAAAGAATAATAAAAAATGGAGAAATGAGAAATTTAATACGGGCACAGTTTGATTATTAGCTTTAATTTACATATATCTTGCTTCTCTGCTCATGGTCAGGGATTGCATATCCCAATCCTTACATTATATGTAGACTACAAGACAAAGGCATTATAAAATAACAAAAAGTGGGCATTGTTATTATTTCGAAGGGAAATTTCATTTTTGAAATACCTAATTAAACCTTTAGTTGTTTAACAATATTTGGTAACTAGAACCAACATGACACATTAAGTGATGTTTTCTGTAGATGTAAAGCTGGAATTCACTGTAAAAGTCATGAATTAAAACAACAACCAAGGAAAGTCTTAGCATGTTTCGATTTAAAAAAACAAAGAGAATACATAAACTTGTATTGCTTTTCAACTCAGTTTGAATCCTAGATCCGCAACTAATAGTCAACATTTTATTACACAAAGATGCAGCAAACAATCATTCAGCTACTGAGTGAGATGCAGTGATGGTGCACAGCCAACTGCATTAAGGAAGATTAATGAACAGGAACCACTGTGGCTAAGTTTCGAAAAATGCGAAGATGGACACTAGAGGCCAGTAAGGGGTACCATAGCAGTCAGTCACAGTAGTCAGGTCTTCTGTTAACTACAGGTCTTGAGGAGATTCAAAGGGCATAATACAAAGTAGATATATGAACCTGTAAATATGCATCCTTTATTTATTTAGGGTGTGTTAGTAATTTGGCATCACATGTGCTAAATAGGTGTTTTGCAGTAAAATCGGATTTTATCATTTTATTTGTCAGCTTGTGCACTGCATCTTAATTAATAATTATTGGGCACACCATTATTAGTGCAGAATTATTACTTTGGTAAAGAGTCTAGGCTGCTTATAGGGTGGTGTTTTATGTGGTATTATTGGTCTTATTTTGGAGAATTCTTTATGCATTTTTATTTGTGAATAAAGAAAACAAAAATTCAGCAAGACCACCATGGCTTCCAGTATGATAAAATTCCAGTTTAATAGATAGGACAAGCGCTTTCATGTAGCCACCCTACGCTCCATCAGATCCTTACAAAAGTCATTAAAATGCAACATTATATATAGTCTCAGTACAATATTTAATAATTTCATCAGAGATTGACTAATTAAATAATCACAAGTAATAAAACAATCAATTAAGTAGCAGTCACTCACTAGATAAAAGCAAGCTGCTTAAAGCGACGTGCATCCAATACTGGCTTGATACAGATACTACTATTCAAGCCGGGGTAAATGTGTGCTTGCAACTTAAAAATCCATTTTAGCTCCACACATTCTATAAAATATCATTATTGCCACCCCTCTTATTGGGTACAACAATTTGCAAAACCCTAAAACTAAAACTATGCGATGAAAACTCCACAATGTGCTTTGCTAGAGCATTGCCTAAATTCCCATGCTTGATGTCATACAAATGGTGGCACACACTGTCTCTAAGGCACTTTGTGGTCTTACCTACATGGAAACAGTTACATCCATTACAAGTAGCAAAGTAGATAAGATTAGTAGTATTGCAAGTAGCTCGAAACCTGGGTTCAAACGCAAACTGCAACACAGGATGGATAAACATTTGGGTATGTGTCATACTGTTACACATCTTACATTTTTTACATGGATAAGTGCCACATTCACCCTCCATAGTCAAGTTACAGGTTCTGTTCCCACATAGTAACTGTTTCAAGTTCTGATTACTCTTATATGTAAACTTGGGAATTTGTCCAACTAACTTCATTGTATCTCTGTCTGCCATCAGTAAGTGCCAATTCTTCGTCACAATCTCCTGCACCTTCCTATTATCTGTAGTGTATTTAATTATTAACCAAATCCCATATTTCCCATCATCTTGTGTGTAGCCCTTCCTTGGAACAAAACCCCTAGTTTGAGATCTAGAAGCTCCATTAATAACCTCATCCTTCTACCATGGAGAAGTCTGGCTCCGTATAACCCCTATCTAAAAACAATTGTTCGAGATGATCTACTTCACATTCTAAACTACCCCTATCACTACAGATCCTTTTTATTCTATTCAGTTGACCTTTCATGATAGTGGGGAAAACATGCCTTGGATGCATGCTACTATACTCAAGCAAACTGTTACGTCAACATTCTTTATGAAAAAGGCCTGTAGTTATTTTACCCTTCTTACCCTTATGTAGTCTCACATCTAAAAAATCCACCATTTCAAATGAATAAGAGGCTACAAACCTCAGAAAACTGGTGGTTGTTCCTATGTAGGTGATGAATTCCTCAAGTAGGGGTATCCCCCCATCTCACAACATAAAACATCATCCACAAAACACCTATAGAACTTAATGTGACTAAAAATGTCATAATTAAACAGATTTTGTAACTTCCAGTAGTGTACCACCAGATTCGCATAGGAATTGGCACATGGGGTGCCCATCGTGACACCCCATTGCTGTAAATACATATGTCCATCATACATTAATACATTGTTAGAGAGAATAAGATCCAGCAAAGTACAGAGTAGAATAACCTCATTATTACTGAAAGAACCATGTTCACTCAGTAATTCCCTTATGGCTTCTATGCTATAGGCATTAGGCATTGAAGTAAACAAACTCTGTACATCCATTGTTACCATTAAAATATCCAGCATGTCATTATTCTCTCCATAGTGTTTCAAGTCATCAAGGAACTGTATACTATCCTTCAGGATGGTTGGAATACCTCTCACTAGAGGGCCCAACTTACCTTCCACATAGATCGAAAGGTGTTCTGTGCACCATCCCCCTCCATCCACTATGGGTCTCATTGGGGGGTTCTGCAGTGATTTATGAATCTTAGGCAGACCTTTAATACATGGTATCAATGGATGTTCCACTAGTAAAAAAGAATATAGACTTTCATCTAACTGTCTACACATCAGCAAGTCATGAAGTACATCATTCACATTCTTCAGAATTTTGCAATATTCAAACTCTCAGCTTAATATATACATTCTCATCACTCAACATACTATACATTGCCATATCATAGTCACTTTTATCAGGGAGAACCACTGCTTCTCCTTTATCAGCAGGTCTAATAGTTAAACTAGTGTTATTCCAAAGTGAATAAAGTGCTTGCCTCTGGGTGAAGGTTAGATTATAAAATCCACCTCCATGTTTGTTAAACAGCGTGTCATATATATCCTTTTCACATGCTCTAATGAACGCTTCTATATGAGCCGGTATCATCGGAGTAAAAAAAGCTCTTTCTTTTGTAAGCCTCATGACATTCTCGCACACCATCTCTAAAAAACAATTTCAAAGCAACATTTCATCCAGACAACCTCGAATCAGTCAATAACTAACTTACATTCACATTAGAAGAAGGAACAAATGTCAAGCCCTTGTTCAAAAGGGAATGTTCTGCTTCATTCAGCTCATAGTCTGATAAATTCACCACCATGCCATTCAATACCTCTTTCTTCTGTTCGGGACAAAGTTTTCCTTGGCGTTCTTCCTTTTCTGTCTTCCCCTGCTCACAGAAAGGAAAGAACCAAAAGGCATGCAAGGTGGACTCAAGTGCACGGATCAAAAAATGCTGTACAAATATCTCAAAAACGATCCAGCATAATGGAGAAAAAGTGCTTAAAATAATTTTATTGTGGCATATATATATATATATATATATATATATATATCTACAATAAATCTGAAAACCGATTTCGGCTATACGTTCAGCCTTCCTCAGTGCAAAATAAGAGTGTAGAAAGCACATCCTGGTATCTCCTTATATATCAAGAATTTAAAGGTGTATGCATGTACAGAAAGTGATTGTATATATTTTTGTATAATCGAACATATCAAAAGCTTCAAGATCCATATCAAACAAATATTGATAAAACTTGAAAAATTAAAATAAAAAAATGAAAATATTAATAATAACAAATTAAATCCTTAACAGAAAAATCCCAAAGAGTCATAAATATATACTGAAAAGCTGGCTACAAAAGACTAACATATTTAATTTAGCCCAGGTTTGAATACAGCTCCTAACCTGGTGATCCATGAGGATTCCATATTATTTAATCTGTCATGCCAGCCTGCTTTTATATTTCTATGCATATCAATCTTATCAATGATGGTAAATTTGAATTGTGCACTTTTGTGACTCATGGTATGTTTGTATAAAGCATTTTTGATTTTATGGGTTCTGATAGCACTAAGGTGTTCACTAATATGATGTCTAAATGGTCTGGAAGTTTGGCCCACATAAAAGGACGAACACACACAAGTTGCCAAATAAATCACCCAGTCCGTACTGCAATTAGCAAAAATTTTTATCTGGTATACCTTTGGAGTATTACCACTGGTAAATTCTTTGGTCTTCATAATGTGTCGGCATGCACTACAATGGCCACACGGAACACAGCCAATCAGAGGTTCACCAAATAAGGTGGTCTGTATAGATGTAGAGGGGTTGTATCTTTTATAGTGTGTGAAATGAGAATTTATGGTCCTACCCCTACGATAAGAAAAAGCACACCTATTAGGTAATATATCATTTAAATGATCATGAACACGCAAAATGTCCCAATGGTTGTTGATTATCTCTCGAAATAAGGATGTGTTGCTGCCATAAGTAGTGACAAATCTAACAGGTTGAGGTGTGGATGTATTCGATCCCTCATGGGCATGTTTGTATTGCAAAAGTTGTGATCTAGCTACATGTTTGACCTGATTCGTAGTTTGAATGATGCGACATTGATTGTATCCCCTGTTTATGAGTCTGTTACTCATGTCCTGTTCACATTCTAAATGGGATTCTCTAGAAGAACAAATAAATTTCATACGGAGGAATTGAGATTTGGGAATGTTGTTGATGATGTGGCGAGGACGATTACTAGATGCATGCAAAAGTGTGTTGTACTGTGGAAATTTTCTATGTACCCTAGTAGCCAAAGTGTGATCTGGTTGTCGTGAAATGATCACATCTAAGAAAACAATTTCCTGGTATTGCATGTTCAGGGTAAACTGAATATCCCATGTATTGTTATTCAGGAATTTCACAAACTCCTGTACTGAGGTAGGATCACCCCGCCACACCATCTGACAATCATCTAAGTATCTTCTCCATATGTCCAAATCTGCCAAAAAGATGCTGTTCTGCGAATCATATATGAATTGTTCTTCAAAAAATCCCATGAATAAATCGGCATATATGGGAGCAAAAGATGCTCCCATAGCATTGCCTCTAACTTGCCAGTATGCTTGACCTTCAAAATAAAAAATATTTTTGGTCAACACATATTCAGTCAGTTTAATCAGAAAATTGTTGAATCCACTGGTGTATAGTTGTGAACGATCAAGCCAATATGTAATGGCTGATAAGCCAGCATAATGTGGTATGCTGGTGTAAAGTGAAGTAACATCCAAGGTACATAGCCACCAATCTGATTCCAATTGAGTGTCTTGAATAATGTTTAGGAATTGGGTAGTGTCTTGTAGCCTGGATCTAACCATGGGTAATAGTGGCTTAAGATAATAAGTGAGAAATGCTGATATAGGTTTGGTAAGAGAACCCCTCCCAGAGATGATAGGTTTGCCTGGTGGGCATGTCGGATGCTTGTGAATCTTTGGAAGTAAATATAGGTATTGTGGAATGGGATCAGAAACTTTAAGTTGTTTGCATATTATGTTTATTTATGATACCCTCTTCCTTAGCCAGATCCAAAAGAGAATCAATACGTATTTTGAAATTGGGTGTTGGATCAACCACCATATGTATGTAGAATCTGGCATCCGATAATTGCTTAAGGGCTTCATTTTGATACATACTCCAATCCATTACTACAATACCTCCACCTTTGTCTGCTGGTGCAATAACTATGTTGTGGTTTGAACTGAGTTCTTGTAGTGCCTGTCATTCTTGTAAGGTTAAATTATGTCTAATCAGTTGAAAGCCCCTATTGAAATGTAAATCCTTCATAACACATTCTCATTCTTTAAATATGGCCACGTGTTTGTCCATGGGAGGTTGAAAGCCAGACTTCCCAAATTGGAACCCAGTACATCTTGGAGAGTTATCAGGATCTGCAAAAAATATTTTGAGATTAATCAATCTACAAAAATCATTGAGTTCATTGGCAAGTAGGTGTTCAGGTAGAAAAGATGTCAGCACAAAGTTTAATCACTTATTCAAATGTTTATTGTGAACCGGTGACAATTCAATGGAAGAAATGTTATGCACATTATTTGTTAACTCACAATCCTTTGTAACAGTTGTTGTAGACTGTGTGTATCTTCTCCTATGCTTCCTGCCCCCTCTGCGTTTCCTGGGCCTAAAGGGTCTGTAGTTGGTTGGCGCTTGGCCACTGGGGACCCCTGGTTGGAAGGGCAGTCATAATCCATGGCAGAAGATGTGTCATCTTCTGAGGTACCACTGGTTACCTGGGTGTTTTTCTTCAGAATTGAAATGGGCCTTTTTCTCCTATTGGTAATTTTATTACCAGAATCAAAAAATCGTACATTTTTTTTAAGTGACAAAGGGTTTACCCTTGTCATAATCAGCTATATCACGTTGGAATTTTTGTGTCCAAAGTGGCCAAGCGCCAACCAACTATAGACCCTTTAGGCCCAGGAAATGCAGTGGGGGCAGGAAGCATAGGAGTAGATACATACAGTCTACAACAACTGTTACAAAGGATTGTGAGTTAACAAATAATGTGCATAACATTTCTTCCATTGAATTGTCACCGGTTCACTATAAACTTTTGAATAAGGGATTAAACTTTGTGCCGACATCTTTTGTACCTGAACACATACTTGCCAATGAACTCAATGATTTTTGTAGATTGATTAATCTCAAAATATTTTTTGCAGATCCTGATAACTCTCCAAGATCTATTGGGTTCCAATTTGGGAAGTCTGGCTTTCAACCTCCCATGGACAAACACGTGGCCATATTTAAAGAATGAGAATGTGTTATGAAGGATTTACATTTCAATAGGGGCTTTCAACTGATTAGACATAATTTATCCTTACAAGAATGACAGGCGCTACAAGAACTCAGTTCAAACCACAACATAGTTATTGCACCAGCAGACAAAAGTGGAGGTATTGTAGTAATGGATTGTAGTATGTATCAAAATGAAGCCCTTAAGCAATTATCGGATGCCAGATTCTACATACATATGGTGGTTGATCCAACACCCAATTTCAAAATACATATTGATTCTCTTTTGGATCTGGCTAAGGAAGAGGGTATCATAAATAAACATAATATGCAAACAACTTAAAGTTTCTGATCCCATTCCACAATACCTATATTTACTTCCAAAGATTCACAAGCATCCGACATGCCCACCAGGCAGACCTATCATCTCTGGGAGGGGTTCTCTTACCAAACCTATATCAGCATTTCTCACTTATTATCTTAAGCCACTATTACCCATGGTTAGATCCAGGCTACAAGACACTACCCAATTCCTAAACATTATTCAAGACACTCAATTGGAATCAGATTGGTGGCTATGTACCTTGGATGTTACTTCACTTTACACCAGCATACCACATGATGCTGGCTTATCAGCCATTACATATTGGCTTGATCGTTCACAACTATACACCAGTGGATTCAACAATTTTCTGATTAAACTGACTGAATATGTGTTGACCAAAAATATTTTTTATTTTGAAGGTCAAGCATACTGGCAAGTTAGAGGCACTGCTATGGGAGCATCTTTTGCTCCCATATATGCCGATTTATTCATGGGATTTTTTGAAGAACAATTCATATATGATTCTCAGAACAACATCTTTTTGCCGGATTTGGACATATGAAGATGATACTTAGATGATTGTTGGATGGTGTGGCGGGGTGATCCTACCTCAGTACAGGAGTTTGTGAAATTCCTGAATAACAATACATGGGATATTCAGTTTACCCTGAACATGCAATACCAGGAAATTGTTTTCTTAGATGTGATCATTTCACGGCAACCAGATCACACTTTGGCTACTAGGGTACATAGAAAATTTCCACAGTACAACACACTTTTGCATGCATCTAGTAATCATCCTCGCCACAGCATCGACAACATTCCCAAATCTCAATTCCTCCATATGAAACGTATTTGTTCTTCTAGAGAATCCCATTTAGAATGTGAACAGGACATGAGTAACAGACTCATAAACAGGGGATACAATCAATGTCGCATCATTCAAACTACGAATCAGGTCAAACATGTAGCTAGATCAAAACTTTTACAATACAAACATGCCCATGAGGGATCAAATACATCCACACCTCAACCTGTTAGATTTGTCACTACTTATGGCAGCAACACATCCTTCTTTAGAGAGATAATCAACAACCATTGGGACATTTTGCGTGCTCATGATAATTTAAATGATATATTACCTAATAGGTGTGCTTTTTCTTATCGTAGGGGTAGGACCATAAATTCTCATTTCACACACTATAAAAGATACAACCCCTCTACATCTATACAGTCCACCTTATTTGGTAAACCTCTGATTGGCTGTGTTCCGTGTGGCCATTGTAGTGCATGCCAACACATTATGAAGACCAAAGAATTTACCAATGGTAATACTCCAAAGGTATACCAGATAAAAATTTTTGCTAATTGCAGTACGGACTGGGTGATTTATTTGGCAACTTGTATGTGTTCATCCTTTTATGTGGGCCAAACTTCCAGACCGTTTAGACATCGTATTAGTGAACACCTTAGTGCTATCAGAACCCATAAAATCACAAATGCTTTATACAAACATACCATGAGTCACAAAAGTGCACAATTCAAATTTACCATCATTGATAATGGAATCCTCATGGATCACCAGGTTAGGAGCTGTATTCAAACCTGGGCTAAATGAAATATGTTAGTCTTTTGTAGCCAGCTTTTCAGTATGTATGTATGACTCTTTGGGATTTTTCTGTTAAGGATTTAATTTGTTATTATTAATATTTTCATTTTTTTATTTCAATTTTTCAAGTTTTATCAATATTTGTTTGATATGGATCTTGAAGCTTTTGATATGTTTGATTATACAAAAATATATACAATCACTTTCTGTACATGCATACACCTTTAAATTCTTGATATATAAGGAGATACCAGGATGTGCTTTCTACACTTTTATTTTGCACTGAGGAAGGCTGAATATATAGCTGAAACCGGTTTGCACATTTATTGTAGATATATATATGCCACAATAAAATTATTTTAAGCACTTTTTCTCTATTGTGCTGGATCATTTTTGAGATATTTCCCCTGCTTGCAGACCTCGATTTGTAACGGGGTTCTCGTTGTTTCACAGGTAGGGGTAAAAAGGGATCAAGGGTGCCTGGGTGAAACAATTTCGGTCTCGCTCCCAAAGACCCTGTAGCCAACGCTTGTTGGTTAGGTGGGGGGGGTCGAGTCAACCTTTATACACACTGCAGGTGTGTGGGCCAATGTAGATCCTCCTCCCATAGTCTGTTTGTCTATTGATGGAACGCCAACCTGATCAAAACGTTGTGATGCATTAGAAACAGATGGTTAAGGTGGTCAGTACTTGCTCAGAATGCATAGGTTCCTGCGTAGAGTCCCTTTGCCAAGTGAACACATTTCCTGAAGCAAAATCATTAAAGTCTCTTTGCAGCTTACATTGCTTCATTTGCTGCAGTTTCTTCTCATATAATGAAATGTTCATATATAGATTGTTCAATGCATTATCATATTGATTCCCCTTAAATCTATCCAGCATAATGTTGTGTGTTTGTTGTATTTCCTCCACCAACTTTGTTTCAATGGGACAGAAATAGTCAATAATCAACTTCATATACTGGTAGCTTAGATCAAGATTAAACTGTTGCCACTGTACTCTTTCCCATGTTAACTGCTCTTTATCTAGTGACTGACTGTTTCATAATTGATTGTTTTATGACTTGTGATTATTTAATTAGTCAATCTCTGATGGAATGATTAAAAATGTTGTACTGAGACTATATATAATGATGTGTTTTAATGTGTTTTGTAAGGATCTGATGATGTCTACATGAAAGCACTTGTCCTATCTGTTAAACTGGAACTTTTATCATACTGGAAGCCTTGGCGGTCTTGCTGAGTTTTTGTTTTCTTTATTCACATTTTATTCAACAAGATCCTTGGGTGGTCGTGGTGTTTTGTTTGTTATTTTTATTTGTCCAATGTTTTTTAAACTGTCTAACTAGGTTTTATAATTTCTAAGGCAGTCTGCTAAATGGAAATAATCCAGCATCTATGGTCTAGATTCTTTTTTTTTAACACCTTTATTGAATTATCACTTGTACCATCACGTGGTGGTGGTGCTGCGGTAGCGTTGTCGTCTCACAGTAAGACGCTGTCTGGTTCAATTCTCAGCTAGAGCGTTTTCTGCCTGGAGACATGCGTGAATGGGCGTACCTTTGTTGAAGGTTGTGTGTCAGGCCTGGCAAGCCAGTACGTAAAAATCAACTGCCAATCATTAGCGGACCGGAGTTCCGCTGTGGCGACCCCTAACCGGGAAAAGCCAAAAGACACAAACAAACAAACTGAATTATCACTTGGGACATGCACACATTTACATTTATATAAAAGTAATAAAACTGTATTAACATTTTAAAATTAACAGACATTATGCTTCCAGTATATTGCTATATATCATATAACCTAAGCAACATTACATAATGTATTCAATTCCTGCCCCCTTTTTAAAGAAGAAATATCTTTATTAACCCATCAATTAAGACATAAGCAATCATATATTTGTATAAATGAAAAACAAACTACAACAACACAATCCTACTTGCAAGCATTTTATATCATAAACCATACTGACACACTCCCATTTGCAAACATTATACATCACTTATAATCTACCCAATTATTTTCAGTCAAACATTACATAGCTCATTTAGGTCTTGCCTTCTTTTAAACCTCATTCCTCCCATGTATGTATTGTTGCCACAATTCCCATTTTTCCTATGTAGTTTGCTCCTACCATTTTTTAAGATGTCAATTCCACTTCTTTTACCTCTATTACTGTATTCACTATTTCTAACATAGTTGACTTAGATTTTGATTTCCATTTTCTAGTAATTGCTTTTTTAGTAGACACCATAATTAGAGACATCAAAGCCTTACCATGTCTAGGCAATTTCGATTCTGTGGTCTAGGTTTTTGATGGTAATTGTGATGATGTGAGGTATTGCCATCTATGCCAAGAAAAGTAGGGCAGTGGGTGTGTAATATATGCCAGCATAGCTAACTGGAGTTTTGTAAAGGATTATATAACATTTGTATATCAAACTGATTTATACATGTGCTTGTGTTGAAAATGTATTTGTTAAGCTGCTTGTATTAAAATGTACCAACAGTGGGTCCTGCTGGACAGAAAATAATACACCTGTATGTTAGACTGTATTGCAACTGTTGTGACAAAAATTCTGGTGTTTATTGTAAATAGATATTAAGTATTTTTGTATTCTTTTATTATTTATTATTAAATACATTTAAACATTTCATTGGGGCTGGTCTTTTAGACAATATTTTAACATTTGAGAGTACTTATATTTATTTGGTGACACCGTGGCTGCTCCTGAGAGCCTTGATGCATGGGTCAAACACTATCATTTGTATCAGTATTAATTTTACTCAGTATAATTGGGTATCCTGGCAATAGCCTTAGAGTAGCTGGCTTTTGAGTGTTATGGTGGTAATATCTACCTTATAGTCTAGGCGAAAGGGCCATAGCTGGTAAATCTGTGCCAGCCTTTTCCAGGGTGTGTGTGTGTGTGTGTGTGTGTGTGTGTGTGTGTGTGTGTGTGTGTGTGTGTGTGTGTGTGTGTGTGTGTGTGTGTGTGTGTGTGTGTGTGTGTGTGTGTGTGTGTGTGTGTGTGTGTGTGTGTGTGTGTGTGTGTGTGTGTCAAAATCAAATCTCAAAGAGTGTGTGTGTCAGCTACTTGGGGCAGGGACATAGAGCACTGGTTTCACAGAGAGGGTGCTGGAGTACTTGGCTTGGAATGCTTGGCTGAAGACTCAGCTCAACAGCTTTGTCAGTTGAGATCCTTATTTTGGGCCTGGAGAGGTAGAGAGAAACCCAGCTATAGGATGGAGTGTGTTCCCTATGTGCTCTTAAGAGAAATTGTGCTTGGTGTAGACAGCTGCATCTGGAAGTACTGTGTGTATCTATTTTTGCTCCAAGTGAATGTCCTTCACTGATGTCCATGGTGAGGATAGAGAGTACATGATCACTGGCCCAGAGGTAGGGTGTCACAGTCATTACAGACAAAAAGTCATACACACATATGTACACACAAACACAGGTACACACATATATGCAAATACACCCAATAACTATACTAGACTATGAATGCCAGAAGTCTTACCTTATGCAGTAATTATTCAGTAAAAAAAACATTCACTGAACTTCAAAGTACTCATATCATTTTCTATTTTCAGCTATCAGGAAAAGCTGCCACATAACATGACTTCTAACACATATCTCTGCTGCCCTCCTTTAGTTACAATTACACAAAAACAGTATTTAAACTGTTTTCATGTCCTCTCTAAAACTCATTTATGTGTGTATGTGAGTGTCTGTATTTATGTGTGTGTGTGTGTGTGTGTGTGTGTGTGTGTGTGTGTGTGTGTGTGTGTGTGTGTGTATATATATATCTATATATCTATATATATATATATATATATATATATATATATATATATATATATATATATACACACATTTACATACATGTACATATATAGATGTTTGGCAAATAAAAAGGAAAACTGTTTGCACGGAATGACTGCTCTTGATATCCATATACAAATTACTAAAATAGATCATTGTCACAACTTGTTATGGAAGATCCATGTCAAAGATCACTTTGCATTCTTATTAGAAATAAGAAAACAGGATTCAAGCTGGTACTGCTTGCTTACACCACACTTTCTAAATTAAAAAAAAAGAGATGAGTGCTTTCATACTTGTCAGAGCTTCATCTGATATAATTTATACATAGCAGTAGCAAGTAACATGTACTTTTTTATTTTCCATATAAATTACAACAAAGGCTTTACAAAAAAAAAAACTTAAACAGATCACATTCAATGACAGTGACTGGACCAGTGGTACATACATAATCTAAAGCTTTATTTTGATTGGTGTGTTTTACTCCTTATCTAAGTAAGAATAAAGTCAATGTGTATCTGGCTATTGATCGGTTCTCTAGGTATAATGTCAAATAGCAGTGTAACCATATAGTCCTACATTTTTGTTACATTAATACTGTATATAATGAAACAGATGGCAGTGAGAATGTGCTCTGTTTGAAATGTGAGAGTGGAGGAGACTGATGGTTATCAGAACTCAGAAAACGTTGTATGTGTATATAAGTATCTATACATGTGTTTATGTCTATACTTATATACACGCACACACACACACACACACACACACACACACACACACACACACACACACACACACACACACACACACACACACACATATATACAAACTCAGACCCAATGACTCGACAATTTGAATTCTAATTCTAAAATCTGGAAGAGGTGTATAAATGCCAAACACAAGTATCTTTTATGAAGGCTCAATGGAATTAGTTCCCGATCTCTTGGTCTTCACCTATCCTGCTGCTGTGGTTTCCACCTACTTGGAAGAGTGGTAGTAAAGGGAATGCACTTCTTCATAGTGCATCATGTGCCGTCCAAACACTGTATTATTTTCTCAAGCTATGCAGTTTGTTGCTTTCTTTTGTAATTCGCTAATGTGGTAAGAAAAATGGAAATGTGAAAAAAGTTAAAATATTGGACAGTTTTGCAAAAGGCTAAATAATAGGTAAAACAAAGGATCAATTGTTCCACATTTTCACAATACAGCAGAGGAAAACATCTCCACATGTTTTAATTTGCAACTTCCCTTGTACTTGAATGATATTTTCTTAGCAGATATGTTAACTTCTGTTAATTTATTTTGAAGACATGGAACATATTGCTGCCATCCCAGTCTGCACATTTAACTATGTATTGCATATTCATTTTCTATGACTTCTCTTTCTCATTTCTTTATCACTTTTTGCATTGTTTCATTGTACATTTATTTTATTTATTAATTTATTTATTTTACATTTGTTTATCGGGATAGTCCAACTGGATACATGCCCATTTTCAGTGGATGCCCGGGGAGAAAAGCTACAAATAGACAAACTTACATAGATTACACAAGAAGTTGGATAACATTGGAAAATATAAAACAAAGTGATTATGTGCAATGGTTTAGTAGTGTTCATAGTAGGGACTCACAATTCTCATGGACAGACACAGTTAAAAGCAAGAGACGTCAGACTGAATATAGAGCTTGGTGACGTAGTTGCATGTTATGATATTTAAGATTATGCTTTCAGTTTATAACTTAATCAGGGTTGGCACATGGGCAAAGCCAGTTCACTCTGAGATACTGTTTTAGGTTTTCTTTGAAAAGACTTTTGGAGGATTGTAGGGTTATATAGTTTGGCAATGAATTCCAGGTTTTGCCAACAAAGTTGGCAAACGGATTCACCAGCAGAGTTAGTAGCTTTGTGGGTTTGGGCAAGTAGTTTGTTGGCTGACCATAGAGATCACAGGGACCATAAGGTACATTTTTTACTGGTAATGTCCTCCAAGCATTCCAAAGACACTGATAACATCCTTTAAATATTTTTACATTAAAGCATGAAGAGTCACTAACTCCTGACTTAACTATTTGCTTAGAATGTAATTTACATATTGAGTAACTTATTGTTCCATTAAGAAATCCCTCCTGCTATAACACTCATGTCTGCTGAGTTCCTGCTCTAATGCATTATACTGCTACATGAGTATTAGCTGTAAATGAGCCAACAGCCACTACCTAATGTAATCTAATTGCAGGCATCTCTCTCTCTCTCTCTCTCTCTCTCTGTGTCTCTCTCTTTTCATGTTCCTTTCTTGATATTACTACACCTGCTTCACTTCAGTCTATTCAGTATTAAGACAACAGTTGTTTTGTCTGCCTTAAAATACCTTCTAGAAGGTAATGCTTGCAGTTCCACATATCCACATACCTCTCAACTGTCCAGATTTTTGCCTAAAATTATTGGTCTTTTGCTCATAAAATGTGTGGTTATCTGGCAAAACACTGGGATGATCTGAGGATTAAAGTCACTAAATAATGATGTACATTTGAGTTTCAGACACCAGATCCTTCAGATAATGTATGTTAACACAAACCCTGTTACTCTAGCAACTTTCCAAGTTTATAAAAAACAACATTTAAAATGTGTCCCTATTTTTGGGCCTCTGTCCCCCCCATTTTGTCAAGCTTTGTCCAAATTTCTTACACTAAGTTCTTGAGACGTATGCATCACATTTTCTCTGGGGTCCCAGGCTTCATTATCTTTCTGTTTACTTCCCCTATAGCATTCACAGAGTCACAGGCTAAAAATGACTAGATGGTTAGTTACAAGTTACTACTCCTACTTCATTTGTATCAGATAGGATTCTTTGCAAAGTATAGACAAGTTCTTTCTCTCTGGCCTTTAACTGCCTTATTTCCCTGCCTTGTTTTCCTATTCACACTTTACAAAAATAAACATTGACAATATTCTCATTCACATGTACCATAGTGATATACCATTATATTCTACTAACTGGCATTATTACATTTGGCCTTTGTAACCCTTTTCTATCACAGCCCGGAGTTTTATTTCATATGTCTGTTCCTCAGTCATTTCTAAATAAGTTTTATTTATCATGAAATACATAATTTGCTTTGGATTGCTTTTATGAGCTACCTATAATACAGATTTTTGTAGATTGTTGTGTTGCTGACTCACAGATGGCTTATGTCATTCAAATCATACAGCTGTTGTGATTTTTTTTAAAAAACAAGTTCATCCTGTGAGTAATTTTACATTGTAAATTTATAAATGATATTGTATATAAGAAAACAATATTTATTTACATCATTATTTTATATTAATTCAAACCAGAGGTCATGTGTTGGGCACAGGAGGAGTAACTAACTAAGTAAACCGGAAGGCTTAATGGGACTACAGCTTTATAAAAACCTATGAATTTGAAAAATATGGAAGTGAAGCAAATTTTGCTTCCCCATACATTTTCCAATATGCATTTTGCTCTTGAGAAGCATTTCCACACAGTGTACCTTTCTTTATTGGTTGCAAGCATTTGGTTATGCTGTACCAGGATTTGAAACTCTTTGTTAAATGTTCAGAAGTTTTTTGCAATAGGGTCTGTTCTGTTCATTTTAATTGGGTTCATAGGTTCATAGGTTCATAGGTTCATACTAGGCTATCTGCCCGAGGGCATTTATAAGCCTAGCCATAGTTTTGTGGCTTACGCCACCCCTTAGTTTGGAGAAACTATGCCCATTATTTAGCTGTGCCTCTGTTGAGCAGTGACACTGAGGTAACCCCTGGGGTGTATCTGCGATCTCCCATCCATTGGTCAAGATTCCTCTTGAACAAGGCCAGCGAGGTGCTCTGCCTCACATAAACCGGGATTTTGTTCCACAGCATAGGGAGTCTTTGGGTGATGAATCTATCCCTCCAGCACGCCCTATTAATAACCGTGTCGAGGTTTAAGTCACCCGCCCTTGTGGCTCTGAGGGATCTAGATTTTTTGAGATGAAGCATATTCATCAAATCTGGGTTTGACATGGCCTTGTATGTCAGGCATAGGTCACCTCTGAGTAAGCGGTACGCAACTGAATATAACTGGAGTTCTTTCAGTCGTGCAGCATAAGACAGATTTTTGAGACCCTTTATCCTTTTGGTGAGGAACTTTTGTGGCCTCTCCAGCTGCTGCAAGTGTCGGGTCAGATACATTCCGAATGGGGCATTGTACTCGATCATTGGTCTGATGAGTGATGAGTATAGGGAGACTATGACTTCCCTTGATCTAGATGTGAATCCCTTCATGATAAGGTGGGCAATGTAGAAGGTCTTCCTAACTACTTTAGCAATATGAGTGTCGAATGAAAGGCTACTGTCAACCTGGGTTCCCAGGTCCCTAATAACTTCTTCTGTGTTCAGGGATTGCCACCTATATGGTAGCTAGGGTAACCTTATTTTTCCTGAAGGGTATGACTATGCATTTCTTGGCATTTAACTTGAGGCCATGGCTCTGGCACCAGTTATCCATTTCTGTGAGACCCTTCTGAAGGATATCTGTGTTGGATGTGTTCTCAACCACGGCCCAGTTTACAGTCATCTGCAACTTTGTCAGCCATAACCCTCCTGTGTTTGCTTGTACTTCAGAAAAGTAGATGCCAAACAAGAGTGGGCCCAGGACTGAGCCCTGTGGGACACCACTTGTGACAGGCTTAGAGTCTGACATGGCGCCAGCAACTCTGACCCTGTGGGTTCTGTCACTCAGCCAGTTTGCAACCCATCTTGTAATGTATGGGTTTACATTTAAGTTGATGAGTTTTTCAATGATACCCGAGTGGGATATTGTATCGAAAGCCTTCGCCAGGTCTAGGTAGGCTGTATGGACTGCCTTTCCCTCGTCAATGGCCTTGGTGACTGTTTCAAAAGTCAACCAAGTTTAAAAGGCATGATCTGCCTTTGACAAAGCCAAACTGGGTCGGATCCAAAGTCTGCAAATTCCTATGTCTTTATTTATGAGATCCATTATGATCCTTTCCATGGCTTTGCAGATCAGGCTTGTCAAGCTAATGGGATGGTAATTTCCAGGGTCGGTGGAGGCACCGCCTTTGTGGAGTGGGACCACAGTCGCTGCGCCACTCCCTGGTATGATCCGGAGGTGAGACTAAGATTAAACAGCTGTCCTAACTGTGGGTTTAATTCCTCGTTGAGTTCATGGAGCACACAGCCGGGACACCATCAGGTCCCATGGATGCTGTGTTCTTTGCCTTGGAGAGAGCAGTTCTCACCTGAGCGTTGGAGATGTTTGGGGGGGCTACAATCATTTGGTATAGATATCTCTTCTTTAGGCGGGAGGGTGGGAGAAGTTTGCACTGGACCTGTCAGCCAGTACGTTGGGAACGCCTGTAGGATCAGTAATCTTCACATCATTTTGAACTAATTCTGAGCATATCTGGGAGTTTCCTCCTAGGTTTCTGACATAGCTAAAGAATGCTTTATGGTTGTCTTTAGAGTCCTTAGCTATTTTTTTTCTCAAAATTAGCTTTGGATGATTTTATGAGAGCTCTTAGCTTTTTACTTATAGTGATCAGCGGTTTCTTACCTTTTAAGGATTTTGCTCTATCTTGTAGTAGCTTTCTCCTTTTATTGTAGAGTTTGTTTATGGCTGGGGTCCACCAGACTGGACGCTTGCCTTTGGTATAAAGAGTCTTTGTTTTGCTTGGGATTGCCTGATCCATGCAGCCTGCAGGTGCTGGTAGAAGGCATTTGTAAGTGATTCAGCGGTTTGAGTAATGTTAACCGGCTCAGGGGCCTTAAAAGAGACCACACTAGTCTTTAGAAGTGTGAAGTCGGCTTTCGAGAAGTTCTTTACTGTGGTCTTTTTCATTTCGGGTGGGGGCGGATGAGGACCTCCAGCGAGATTAGTTTGTGATCAGATCTCACCAGTGAGGGGTATACTTCTGGCGTTGAACATTGTGCTCCCATGTTCGTGATGATGAGATCAAGTATGTTCTCTCCTCTTGTGGGGATGGTGACTAGTTGTTCCATGGCATTTGAGTTTATGAATTCCAGGAACTTTTGGGCTAGAGTGTTTGGGCTTGAGTAGTGTTCCCAGTCTATATTAGGGTAGTTGAAGTCACCTAGTATGATGGTGTTCGGAGATACATTTATCCCCTCCAGTGTTTTCAGGAAGGCCATGTGAGGTTCCTGAGTTTGCAAGGGTGGCCTGTAACATGCTACAATTTGCATAGCAGTCTTGCCTATGGTTAATTGCACCTGGATGGTTTCCGATGCATCGTGCGATGCCACCAATCTTGAGGTGTGGGTGTCCTTGATGAATATGGATACCCTCCTCCTTTCTTGGTATTGTCCGGGTTTTGTGGCCGGAACGCATGATATGAGGTAAAACCTGATAGTGCTGGGGTGCTCTCAGGAGCCTTGAACCAGGTTTCTGTCACAGCACAGACATCGATGTTCTCCATACTGAGAAGGGCCTCGAGTGCGTGCATCTTGAGGTTGAGACTTCTGGCATTGAGCAGCATTACCCTTAGTTTTTTTTTCTTTGTTTTGTTCTAGGGTGGTAGGTTTAGAATTTGAGCCTTGCCTAAAAAAGGCACTATGGGGGTGGCAAGAGCCTTTGCCAAAATCCGGAATCCCAGGGGTGACAAGTGCAAGCCATCCCTTGCGAAGCAGCGTGGCTTGCCCAGCATGTCATCCCAGGCAGACAGACATTGGATCCCCTTTGAATGACACCAGAGTTTAAGCCAATTGTTGTAGGTTGGTACTAGGCTATCAGCCCTAGGGCTTATGCAAGCTTAGCCATAACAATTCCCTGGCTATTTCTTCCCACACTATTTACTTCCCTGGACCCCTGTCTAGCAGGGTGACTGACATGATCCCCGTGGTGAACTTCCTTTCTCTCATCCAATCATCATGGTTCCCTTTGAAGAGGGCCAAAGAGGCGCTCTGCTTGACATGTATGGGCAGTCTATTCCAGAGTCTGGGGAGTCTCTGGGTCAGGAACCTATCCCTCCAGCATGTTTTGTTGATTGTGATGACAAAGTTTAGATCCCTGGAGCATGTGGCTCTGAGGGATTGGGATTTCTTTAAGTGTAGCATGTCCAACAGCTCTGGGTTTGACATGGCCTTGTATGTTAAGCAGAGATCTCCCCAGAGTAGACGATATGCGACAGAGTATAGCTGGAGTTTTTGCTGGAGAATGTTAGTTATAACATTGTGTGTCACATTTGTATTACAAGTGTTCAGTATTTGCAGTGTAGTACTGTAAATGAAACCTCATTATTTATATCATTATTTTATTTCTGTTCAAAATACAACTGGATCTTAAATGCGAATAAAAAAGGAAGCCTGTATGAATAAAGACATTGCAAAGATTTCTAATTTTAAGCCACTTTATGCATTCTGTTGAACTCTTGGTCGAAATTTAACTATATTTATTTCTTCTCACTATATATATATTTATATATATATATATATATATATATATATATATATATATATATATATGTATGTATATATATAAATAACAAAGTATACTATAATGAGCAATATTTTGGCTACAGAAAGAAAAACTGTCCAGCCACAGCTTACACGAACATACCATGTATGACCAAACTTCAATATGCATTTCATGCTCTGCTTTCAATCATTTCTCAGCCTTCAAGTGGATAAATGAGCATAATTATATCTTGGCATTTTTCATAGTAATCATGTACAGTCCTTTTACCAAAAAGCTTTGATTAATTGCACTGAATGCCTTAGAAAGATCAATAAAAATACAATATGACCCTCATTTGCTGTCATGTACACACGGCTTGTAATTTTAAGTCGCCATAGCTGTGTTATGACATTTTCTGAATCAACAACTGATTACAGCTTGCTACATAATTGCTCATCTCTGATTTTTCAGCTACCCTGTAATTCATCTCTCCAATACCTTTGACAGTGGTGACAACAAAGAAATAATCATATAATTACTCAAACATTGTCCTGTTTCTAATGCTGCAGTGACTGCTGAGTATTTTAATGATCTACTAATATCACTGTGCTGTAAGAACAAGAGGTGCATAACACACTGCATAAACACTTTTTGGTTCACATACTTCAGTTAAGTAAAATTACATGCTTAATCTATGTTAGTCAAGCTAAATTTTAGAGAGAATCCTAGGCATGTTTCCTAAAGTGAACACACTGAACAAATCAAGACCAGTTTCTTCTGTGACAAATGAAATTCACTTTAATAGAAATATGTTTCCTGCTTTAAATCTGCTGCAGGCATTTGTAGAATTGTTCTTATTGCAAGTGGACTTCTCAGCAAATTTGATGCAGGTCCATTTACAGATGTTTCTCAGGCTAAAGACAGTAACCAATCTCTGATGCAAAATCTTAAGATGAGAATTACATCTAGTTGACACCTGTTGTCAAAACAACCTAAAGCAACAGAGGATATCAGATGAGGGCTGCAAATGTAGCTGTTTCTTGATGATGGCAAACTATCACAGATGCAAAAAGCTAAGATGTGAAAGTTTTGAACCCAGTAAGCAAACAGTTCAATGACTCCCAGTAGATAACATGTCACTGTTAAAGCAGCCAGTGATGTCAGCATGAACTTTATTGTCTCTCTTTTCTTTTAGTGCCAATTCACTACATAAGTTGGTTTCTAATAGCTTAACAGATAGGTTGTTCTAAAATTCTTTGCCTCTTGGCATACTCATTTTTTAATATGAAAAGTTAATTTAGAATATACCTTTCTAGGTATAAATGTGTTTATTTAGGCATCCAGAAGCTATCAAGTATCTTTTGCTTCTCTCTCAGCCAGAAAGAGGGCTCTAGAATGTATTGTTCTAACATACAGACTTCTGCAGGAATATAATTACTGAGGTCAGTGCTAGTAGGTGTATTGCCTCGTTTATTCCTCTGTGGTTGGTGGAATTCACAATTCATAGACATAAGTTCACAGATTAATATTAAGCTGTTGATGTGGTGGATCATTTTTAGTCGAGTCACAAGATCCCAAATATAATTTATCAAGACAAGAATTAATACCAGACCCCAGTGGAAAGAAGTACATCATACATATTTTTGACCCCTTTTCACATGGACTTCAAAGGACAGACCAGGGTGGACTTATGATTCTCCATCCAGTCATCGAAGTTGCACTTAAAAAGGATCAGGAAGCTTCTCTGCTTTCCTTCCAAAAGGAGTCTATTTCATAAAAGAAGGACTGTCTGTAAGAGATATCTGCAGTCTTCGAGCTGGATCATATGGCTAAGCAACATCATACAAAATGAGCCATTAAACTTTATTATTGGCCTGGTATGGAGGAGCAGAGGGCGATGATGACTTCTTTGTCTCTAGAATATATACCCTGGTGATTATGTACTGGTTGTGTGTATTTTTGTGTGTTTGTGTGTGTGTGTGTGTGTGTGTGTGTGTGTGTGTGTGTGTGTGTGTGTGTGTGTGTGTGTGTGTGTGTGTATGCATGTGCGTGCACACGCACATGCACGTGCAAAAAACCCAAATTAAATACACAGAGCTCTAAATGGGTGCATGGAACAAATATGTAATCCAAATGTGAATCCAACACTCCTCCAACAATGCACATCTGAGTCTCCTTCATCTTTATTCAGCAGTCAATTCTAAAATGGAAAACATAACATTAGACATTTCTGGGTTGCAGAATGGTTATTGCTGGTGGTAAATAGGGTTACTGCTGGTGGTAGCCATTTCTAGTTCAGAGACAGTCCTACCATAATGCTTCTATGTGATGTGTAGGCGCTTCTTACTGAAAATGTAAATGAGGCATTCTGAGAGAGCTCCATGTGATAATGGATCATGTTATCTACCCTCAGGTGGTAAGTGATTTATGATGCCATTGTGTCATCATTTAAAATTCTGATATACCTACATCTGTACTAATGAGATTTTGTGCTTCAGGAACAAGTTTATAGAACTGCTCAGGGTCTTAAATCTTAAGGCTCTTCAAATTACAAAAAAAAAAAAAAAATCTAATGATTTATTACTGCAGATCTGTCTATTGTAATTCCAGAACTTGTAAGTGTAAGGTCCAGAATTACATGGAAAAAATGATAAAAGTACAGGGCAATATTGAATGTCCAACATTACTGTTCTCCTTTAAAATTGGTAAGTCACCTCCTCAGCCCCTAAATATATATATATATATATATATATATATAAAAGAGAAAATTCGAAAAGATGGAATTTTGGTAATTTTGTCTTGGTATTCAAGGGTTCACATTAACAGGTCTCTGAATATCAAATGGATACCATTACTCCTCATATAAATTTTTCTTTAATTGTGAGCTTTTCTGCAAATGTTAAGCTTCTGTTTGGATATTATCCTTTTGGTGGTGGATTTGGGTCATATGGATGGGGCAGTGTCTGAATAGAACTGATAATCCCAAGCATGTCACAATGGAGTCAGGATAACTTCTTCCATTACAGTGTTTCCTGGGAGAAGTCATAGACAAAGAGTTTGAATGCATCCTAGTCATAGTCTCAGTAGTTGAGCTAGTGGCAAGGAGGTGTGGCCCAAAGATAATCAATGTTCATCATAACAGTAACTCTAGGATTCCCTGGTGAACAAAAGTTGTGAGGGAAACAGTTCATTTTAAAAAGACCCCCCTCCATGCATTGCTGAAAGGGAAGCCTAAAAATATTTCCACTAGGCCTTTATAGGCCAGAAGGCAGCAGCTACAGTAATTACTGAAACAAAGGCCCAATAGTTGGAGGAGATTCACAAGTCAACGGAGAATGTCCTTTAAATGTCCACAAAGAAGTTCTGGAAAACCATCTGGTCACTCAAGACATTTTGATGAGACATCATTCAGGTTGTTCTCAGAAAAAGTAGACGAATGTTTCCCTAGACTGCGAACATTGTATAAAGTGGAAGGAACATTTTCAAGAAATACCTGAACCTCAATGGACATTTCATCCTCTGAGTAGGCAGTACCAGAAGCAACTACTGAGATTGGATGGATTTTTACAGATGAAGTTCCTTCAGTGATTAGCCACTTCTGCAGTAAAAGAGTGATGATATGGAAGAGACATTAGTGGGAATTCTGAAGGCACTTTTTATTGTTGGGGTGTCAAGGTTAATGTTTTTTTTTTTCAGTATTACAGGGAAGGTAGAAAACATACTTCTGAATTGGTAAATTGCAGTGGCGGTTCCAATTTTCCAAAATGGGAAAAGGAAAGTGTGTTCTAATTATAGAAGGATACCAGCCTTCCCATCAAAATTTCTCACAGGGTACTGGAAAGGAGACAACATGGGGACACTGATTTCTTCGTTCGGAGAAGCCAATGTGCATTCCATTCTGGCTATGGAACACTGTTTTAGCTATTTGTCTTTACATATATACTGGAGGGGTTATGGGAGTTTTCCAAATTCCATCTTCCCCTGTCTTGTCAACCTGGAAAAGGCTAAGTCTGGAATGTCTTGTGTGAGGTGCACAGCACAGGGTTCCAGGGCTATTGCTATGTTCAGTCACTGTATTTGCTGAATAAGAGTCATGCTTGAATTTTTGGTATTACATTGGATACAGTCAATGGAAGCATAAGACTCTGTCAAGGGAGTATTCTGTCCTATTTAAGAGTGTCATGTACAGAATAGCAAGATGCAGCTTAGTTTGGAGAGTATCCAGTTTGTAGATATGACAGTTGTATCTCTTTAGCATGAATGTGATGTTTTCCACTTGGCTTCACATGAATCTGATCTTTTATATGCACTGGAGGGTGGAGGGGCTCACTGCTGAGAGTGAAATGGATGTGAGGAGAAATAGTACTTCAGTCATTCTGGTTCTTTTTTAGAAGGGAGTTGATTGTTTTCCAGAGGTAAAAGAGAACAGCTATCTCAGGTAGAGGTGTGGAAGTATTTTATCATTATGAATGATGCTGTCCAGTGGATGTGGACAGAAGCAGTGATAAAGGCATTGTACTGGACCATGGTGGCAAATTGAGAGCCGAGTCCTAGAATAAAGCTCACAATTTAATGGTCAGCCTACATCTCTGCCCTTTTTTATAGTTATGATTTTGGTTTAGCAACTGAAAGGATGAGATCACAGATACAAGTGGCAGAAATGAGGTTCCTTCCCAGAATTCCAGGGATCAGTATCCATAACAAAGTAAAGAAATTGGCAATCTGGTAGGATCTCATTGTACACTGCTTATCTGGACTGTGTGAAAGCAGTTGAAGTGGTCGGGTACCTTGTGTGCATGTCACCCTGCAAATCACTCATGGGAGGTGGATCAGTCAAAGCCCATTGATAGGACTCACAAGGCAGACCCAACACATACTAGAGTGATTATGTCGCTGGCCTGGGAATGTCAATAGCTATCATGGAAATAGGCAGATACTATGATTAAAAATAGAAAAAAGCTGGTCTGCCCTACTCAGCTGGCTAAAGGTATGATCCTCACCAAGATATAATTATATAAAATGAATGCATGGATTTTAAGATAATACAGATGTAGATGGGGAAAAAATTACCACAGATACATGCCTGAAGGATTTGGCCCATTATATTTTGACAGTCTAGTAGAGTGATGGAATGGTTTATTCATGGAAATATGGATCATTTTGCCATTTGATATCCGCATAAACTAGGGGGAATAATTCTGAATTTTGAAAACTGTTATTTAACTGATATTTACAGTTACCTCAACATGCCTTTTTAGCAGAATGTCACTGATAACATTTTACAGATCACCTTTAACTATATAGAATTTTTAAAGTCCTAGCAACTTATACTCAGAGCATGGCTAGATTTACAATGCAGTGCAAAGACTCTGAGTAGGAAGGTGGTGTATATTTACTAAAAAAACACAGTTCATAATCAATATTGAGCACACCTTCAAAAAAGAAAGTAGAAATGACTCAAGAAAATAAAACAATACATATAACCCATTCCTAAACTAATGCAACAAAAATAATTCACTCCCAAACATTTTTTTCTGTTCACCAAGAGGAAACTTGTATACAAAATTCCAAACCCAAGCATTCATAATGACAGTACACAATTAAGTATGATGGTGATTTACATATGATCTTGTGTACCTTTGCCTGGGTATGCCATTCATAAACACAGCAATAATACACAATGGTATGCAGAGTCGTGTTCTTGAATGTTACACAAAACAAATACAATGGTAGTTTCAACATGTTACAGGAGAGAAACTGGTACAAGTGAAGCTCTTAAGAATTGGGACAGCACCATGACAGGTGTGCACCACAGCCATCAGTTGTGTTGTACAGCCAACAGATTCATGCCTACCCTATTATTCAATCCTCTGAAACATATATATATATATATATATATATATATATATATATATATATATATATATATATATACCCAGCCAAGGAACCTACAATAAAGCATACTATTGCAATGCATTACATCAGTAGGGCAACTGAACACCACATCTCTAAAAATCAGCACAAGCAATACAAATGCATAAAACCCAATGCATGCTGTGATTCAAAATGGCTGCCATCCTGTAAGCAGTAGAGCTCTGCCACTCACCCACAATTTAACAGCTAATTATAAAGACTGAAAGCCTTTTTAAGGTATAATAACACTACAGAATAAACAAGAATTCTTACCCACAACGTTGACCAACCTTGCTGAGGAAGAGAGAACCTCTAATGTGAAGGATTGTACCTGATCTGACTGACTCTTCTGGTGCTGTTCCGGACTGCATGTGCTCTAGGCCTCAGAGGCCTACTACTCCTGTGAAGAAAGAGGGCATTGAATAGTACACATAATCATGATGAAAGAACTAGACCACATGGAAACTCAAACCACTAAAGCAAAATTCTCAACTATAGCCTCCCCAGAAAAGGAGGTTACCACAAAGAGGGCCAGGACGACTAAACAACAAGAGGCATCTAAGGCACCACCAATAACATCAAAAGAGAAACCTGACTTAAACTGCATGGAGGAACTAAAGACTGCCCTGCAAACCATTCATTCAGCAATCCAAGACCTCTCACAACAGCTTAAAACTTTTAATGTCTCCATCGACAGAATATTAACTAGAATGGATAAAACTGAAGCAAAGGTCCTAGAAAATGAGATAAAAATTGACCAACTACAAAAGGAGCAAAGTAATAATGACACATACATAAAGAATATACAACAAAAGTTAACAGACCTCGAAGCAGGTCCAGACGCAACAACCTCATCATTAGAGGCATCCCAGAACAGGTCACACAGTTGGATTTATTGGAGAACATTTCTGAAATGTTGTCTGCATTTCTGGATAAAGAACCTCTTTCAGACAAATTGATCATAGAACGCGCACACAGAGCCTTAAGACCTGCATCTGACAAGCGTAATCCGAGACCAGTGTACATTAAGCTCTTAAACTATCAACATGTCTACAAATTAATAAGTGCAGCAAAAAGGAAAAAAATACATAGACTGGAAGAACAACAAAATATATCTATCTCCGGATTTACCAATTCCAATCAAACAGGAAAGACAAAAACTAGCCCCCTTCTGCGCCTATTTGATCAAAAAACAGATAAGATTTCAAATGAGGCATCCCAATACCCTCATTTTCACCCATCAGGGAGTCCAGTTTTCAGCACAAAGTTACTCTGAAGCGGTTGCGGTCTTCAAAAAGACCTTTAATGAATGTCCGGACAAACCAGACCAAAAGGTTTTAATCTGCTTCTATAAACGCGAGCGACTGTGAGTCAGTTATAAACAACTGTAACATTTTGCACTTAAAATCAGAGGCTTACCGTGAGATCTGATCTTTTTGGTCCCCTCATAACACTCAGCGTCAGTAGGATCCATTACCCTCGAAGCAGCACTTCGACTGGCCCTATTCTGCAGTCCCGTCGCCATATTCCATACTGCTATCTATGGATCTTTGACCCCAGGAGTTCCCTGCTTCCTCAGCGCCCTTAAAGGCATATAGCCTACTAATGCTGACATGGCTTACAGGCACCACAAGAAAGAGGAAACGTCGGTTTTTGGACCAGGCAAGCTGACATAACGTACACTAGCGTTGGGAATGTGGAAATAACAGCGATGAAGTTTTTTCTGGCACTCTCCCCCTTCTAGTTAATTTCTTAATTGTCCATAACATGTTGGAGAGTGCTACGCATCTTGAGAATACATAATCAAGTGGAATTAATTCCTTGCGACATGCTGTATCACTCATATGCAAGTATCGCCAGTTGATATTGCATAACCACAGTCCTTGGCTTCTGATGTTGGATCCACGTATTTAGTGACTTCAGACTTCTCACATTTTACATTTGTGTGTGTGACAGTTATATAATACACTTAAATGTTAATACTTGGTTATAGAAAATAAGTAATGTTTATACACAGTCATATTTAAAGGAAATGATAGTTAGATGTTTTCAGCACTGCTAAAAATGGCACTGATGCAAACTGCAAGCTTGTGGTATTGGTAGAGAGCAGTAGAGTTCTGCCGGCGCTCACAGCTCTTAGTTCACTTCCTGCTGAATGCCATCTCTGTAGAGTCTAACTGTCCTCCTTATGTGTGCAGGGTTTTCACTGGGTGCTCCGGTTTTGTCCACATCTGAAATACACGCATGCATTAATTGGTCATAGCTATACGTAAGTAGTGGGAGTGTGGAAGTGTATATATCCTCTGATGGTCTGCCCAGGACTGTTTTTAAGAGGTGTACATAGTTTCTTGGGATAAATTGACACTCACCCATGACTCTGAATTAGATAATATGGCTATCATGGAATGCATGAATCCAGTCTATTTAGTGCTCACAGCAAATGCTAACATATCCGACATAGCTCGGTTCTAACGAAACTGCATTAATCTGTGTCATTACTCCATTTAATGTCCAAGTGAATGAGCCTATCTTGACTTATAGCATTTCTCCATGTACTGCCTGTATCGTACTTTAGAGGTCGCTGTTTCATTTGGCTTACAAATTTTTAGTATTACTGCTTTTTCTGCTCAAGTGAATGAGCCTGTCTCGATTTATAAGACTCCTTCATGTGCTGTTGGTATTGGACGTTTGATGTTTTTGTGTTATACTCACAACATTTATTATTTTATTAGAAGTAACCTGCCTTCTGAGACTTTTTATATTCTGACAGACTGTAGGATATATGTGGGATAATACTGTCTTGGGGGAGGGGGGCTTAACTCCACACTCTCCTTCTATAAATAAATGGTAGTTACTGAGAATTTATGATGGCAGTCGCCTCTCTTGTAACTGGAACTAATGACAGCAGTACAGCACAGGAACTTGCAACTATGGAGAATGCTAGATTTTGTGTCACAACATTGCTTGGTATTCTAGATCTGCAGGTATGCAAAGTCCAATACTCCACCTAATTGTATTTAAACCATTCTGATGTATTGTTCAATCTTAACTTTGATGTAACTTTGAGGTTGTAATTAGATGCTTTTACATAGTGATCCATCAGTTTATAGCAACTAAAAGTTCTTCATTATATGATTTAAATACTGCATTCATGAGGAAGATATGACCATCTCAGTTTCTTATGAGTTCTTTAAACTTGAAAAGGAACCTGATGAGCCCAAACGCGTGTCATTTTTATTTGTTCATTATCAAGATAGCATTATTTGGTGCGGCATTTTATACACTTTTGTATTATTTTGGTATGTTTAATTGACTATTTTGTCAACTTTTTCTTTTATACCATGTTTTTCTATCTAAAAAACTACATTCTTCTCAGGTCCCATTCCTCTATATATCTTTTCTCCTGTCTTTCACTTCAGTTGTGGATCAGTAGATGGTCTTTCTTCTATGTTTGTCACTCATTCTTAAAACTTTCTGTTGCAGTATGCCGTAACCTCACTTATACATAGGCATTTTTCCCCCTCCAGCATAGAACATTTAACCCATTAACACTATTTTTAACACTTTTGATTGCTTATAACTATTTGCAATTGATGTATTTCATTGTAATGGTGAAAAATGGGAAAATCAGACTACATTATTCCCTTCTTACATGCTGCAACCCTCACATGTGAATATAGTCAGATGTTAGAGTATGCCCGCAGTTCTGGAATAGGGATGTATAAACCACATGTTTAGTGGGCACAGTAAATGGATACATGTATGTTATAGCCCGGTTGTGGCGAACCTACATTAATTTTGGGCATTTCTGCATTTAATGTGCAAATGAATGAGCCTACCTTGATTCATAGCATTTATTCATGTACTGCTTGTATTGTACTTTGGAGGTTTCTGTTTCCTTTCTTACATTAACTTTTACCATTACTGCTTTTACTGTTCAAGTGAATGAGCTTAGTTTCATCCATAGCATTTCCGCATGTGCTGCTCTTATTATATTTTATAGGTCTTTGTTTCATGCCATGGGGAACGGCCGTTGGCACTGGCCAATCTATATTTTTGTTGAAATGCATATAGAACTGCTAGATTAGCTTAAATACCATGTGCACACTGGCATCTGGGCCCATGCATTTGAAAGACCTTTTAAATGACTTAGAAGCATAGTGCCAATGTGCCAAGAGCCAAGGAAGTGCCAGGGTGTCGGTCCTGATTGGTTAACTTTGCTTACAATGCTTCATTAAACATAAGAACATTGTATGTGATTACTCATGATTAACAACACCATATTGGTATTTGATATAATTCAAACAAATTTTTCTCATCCACGTTTAGCATAGGTGAAAGCTCTAGCTTTCCTATAAGGATAAGTATCATAAGTGTTATTATGTAAATAATAGTATGTTTCCTGTTCATTTCTGCATGTTTTTACCTTTTTTCCTGGCGGAGATTTGAATACGATTTTGCACTGCATGGGTTAGTTATGCATTTTGGGTCATGCTGTGTTAGGTGGTACTTTCTGGGAACAAGGTCCTGCACCTATCGGGTGATCTCAAGCTCATCCTATTTTATTTTCCCAGACCCTTCCGGGCTTAGGGGGAGGTGGGTAGGCACCGGGATTAAGCGGGAAGGATGTCTTCAACTTGCCCCTGGGATACAATACAGTCTCACGTCAATATACAATGTTGTCCATACTTCCCATTACATTCCTGATTTATTAAATCTACTCAGCTTAATTAGAAAATGTGGAACTTAGAATCTTGGAACATTAAGGGGTTACAAACACCTAAAAAAAAAATTACTTATGCACCTAATTTTGAAATCTTCTTCTAATATTACTTTCCTTCAGGAAACGCATTTACTTAATCATCAATGGGAGCAAGAAAAATTGAGACCCTGGATCAAAAAAATCATAGCCTCAGAAGGCACTACGAATAGAGCTGGGGTGGCCATTATCATTAAAAATAGCTTTGGGACAGATATTGGAAAGATGGGGTCAGATGATGAGGGTAGATGGTGTTATTTTACTACAAACCACCCCTTATTAGATAAACACATTCTCTTTCTGAATATATATGCCCCTTGTACCTCTCAACAGAGTTTCTTTACGAAGCTATATAACTTCCTCACTTTATTTCCTAACCACTATTATATTGTGGGAGGAGACTGGAATGCAGTGCAGGATCCCAAAACAGATAGGTTGAATCACAGGGCTTGACCTAACCTCCCAATACATAAAGACACAACCGAACTGAAAGAAGAGTTCAATTTATTTGACCCAAACATTTTTCTAGATCCGGCCCAGAAAAAACACAACTACACCTTTTTTTCTACTTGTGCCAAAAGTTGGTCCAGAATAGACTTCTTTCTTATCTCCAAGGTTTTTTACACTATGAATATCTCCTTTAAATAATCTCCTAGATCTATCTCTGACCATTCCAAGATCTCTATGGGTATACACCGACAAAATAGGGGCTCAACAGGTAGAATAGACATCTGTTGGCGGTTGAACCCCAACCTCCTGGGGAGAGAGGAGATTACCTCTCAAATTGCTGAATACCTGGATTACTTTCTTGAATCCAGGAGATCCTTTCAATCCACTTTAGATTGCGAATGGGCCGCAGTTAAATCAATGATCAGGGGCTTCTTATTAAGTAAAGCCGCACATTATAAGAAACTCCATAACAAAAAAGAACGGGATCTTACCTCTCAGCTTCATAAAGTAGAAATGGAATCTCAAGTCAAACACCCCCCCCTGTTGGAGGAACGTATGATGCAGCTACAAAAAGATTTAATATCTCTACACGCAGAGAACCTGAGTTTCCATGAGATTAAATCACTGGCCTTATACGCAGACATAATACATTCTCCCTCCAGATTTTTGGCCAGGGTGATCAACCTCACTAAGCCCTCCACATTTATACCTGAAATACATTACCAAGGGAAGGACTTCCAACAACCTAACGAGATTATTGAAATTTTTGAGACCATCGTCAAGCAAACTTATGGGCCCATTGATAGCATAGCTGGGGATTTAGAAATACAATCTTTTCTCAATAATCTTACCTTTCCCAAACTAACAGAGGATCAGAATAAGCTCTTAGAAAGGGAGATAAATACACAAGAAATTATCTCCGCTATTAACAAGCTTAAACCTAATAAATCCCCTGGCCCAGATGGATTCACGGCTGAATTTTATAAAGCATTTAACACGAAAATCTCCAAAGTATTGAGCCTATTATTTAACTATATTACCTCCAATGGGTTTAAAGATATACATTTAAATGCCTCCAGAACGATTTTCATTCTTAAACATAATACAGACCCTAAAATCCCCGGGAATTATAGACCCATATCTTTAATTAATTTGGACATGAAAATTCTGGCCATGGTCCTAGCTAACAGGCTGAAAGCTGTTATCTCTCACATCATCTCTCCTGAGCAATCTGGCTTTATCCCGGGAAGACAAACTAATGATCAGACTTTACTACTGGAAGCCATGATCCACCATTCTAATTTAGCCAAACACCCCATGTATGCCTTAGCGGTAGATGCATCCAAGGCATTTGATCGCTTGAGCACAAATTTTTTATTTACCGCTCTACCCTTCTTTAACATTCCAATCTCATTTATAGACAAAATAAAAACCCTGTACTCCACAGCGTACACCACTATACATATCAATAAACACTCATCTAGCAGAATTAACATGGTGAATGGAGTCAGACAGGGTTGCCCCCTTTCCCCTCTTCTTTTTAACTTATATATGGAACCTTTATTCATGCTCCTCAAACAAGCCACTTTCCTCCACCCACCTAGTATTTATAACTTAACGATTCCCCTTTCGGCATATGCAGATGACCTTAATATATATTTCACTCTTCCTGACTCTGACCCAATTAAAATATTATCTGCAATTAACACATTTGCAAACTTAGCAAATTACAAACTTAATAGGGAAAAATCTTTAATTTTCCCCTTAAACATATACTCTAGGCTGCCTAATATAACTTTAGAACCAGGGATCAAATCGAAAGAACAGCTTCATTATTTAGGCATACAATTCTCCCTAAATAACCTTAATTATTTTCAGGATAATGTGGGCAGGTATTGGTCAAATATTCAAAGCGATATCAATAGATGGTCTAGGCTTAAGCTTCCTTTCTTGGCCAGAACCGCAGTAATTAAGTTGAACATTCTTCCTAGACTATTATATCTATTTCATTCAACCACCAGTATTTTGCATAACAATTTCTTTAAAAAAATTATATCTTCTATCTCTAGCTTCGTATGGGCCCCTAAATCGGTCAGGATCAGTTACTCTAAACTTATTTATCCCAAAGAGCAGGGGGGGTCTGGGCCTACCTGATTTTAAAACTTACTATGAAATAATCAAAGCTAGTAGGGTATTGAAGATTACGTCCTATCATAAAGACAAGTATAAATGGACCCCGCCTTGGGTTATCCTGGGTAACAATTACATTAAATCATTAAAATTTAGCCCAGCAGCACTTCCATTTCTAGATGAAGCAAACTTAGGCATTTTGAAACATACAAAAGGTCTACTATATAGCATAAAATCCCTCCAGGCTCTGTTCAAATACTTGAATCTTTCCCATTCCTACATGACATTACAACCAATTCATCTTAACCCCAACCTTAAATTGAATGGGCACATGTTAAACTTGATGCAATACCCCCTCCTTTTAAATACTTCTATCTCGGATCTCTTCCCCTTCAGACATCAGACAATTTCTAACCTAAGAACCAGCTTGAATTTGTCCAAGAAATACCTGACCACACTACGACAGGTTAGAGAGTTGACAGGAAAGTACCTAGACCACCCCCTGGTCTCGGATGAAGATATTTCAGCTTGCAGAACATTAAAGAAACTTCTGCTCAGTGAGAAAAAGATGACCTCAAATGTATACAAGGTTATCATGTCACTCAGATATCAGAATGAGTTCATTATCTCAAAATTCTGGTTACAAAGTAACTCTAACATAAACCAAAGCGCAATATCACAAGCTATAAAACAAAGCTCTAAAACCATTCCCTTCAATAAGTTGAAATATACTCAGCTGATGATTCTGAACAATGCGTATTTTACTCCTGAAGCATTAAGTAAGATCTACCCTAATCAATCCCCTAAATGCTGCTATTGCTCGAACCAAACTGATGATATCCTTCATCTGTTTTGGAGTTGCAAATGTTCCTATAAGCTTTGGTGTGCCTTGAGAGTGATACTTGAGAAAATCGGTTATGAAAAATCCAGCCTCTCATGGGAATTTACCATTCTACATATTCCACCTCCGGGGGTATCTGAAAGGAAATGTAAAGTTCTGATTCCCATCTTCATGTTAATTAAATGTTATATTTCCCTTAATTGGAAAAATAGACACTCCCTCTCTTGGGAGGGTTTTAAACACATAGCTATTAAACACCTCAAGGCCCACAAATACTTGTTTCACAATATTAAGCACAAGCCAATTGTTAAGGAATTTTGGGGCATTCTATCTGATCATATACTGAAATGAGTTTTCCTTTTCCTTTTTTTTTTTTTCTTTTTTCCCTTCTTTTTGGTGCTCCTTTGTGTATGGACAGCATCTTTTTATACCATTATGTGAACAACTTATATAACAAGTTCCTGGGCAATGTAGAACTTGTACATAGTTTTTTTTTTATGTAGTCGTTATGTATGATATTTTGCTGAATGGTTTTGTAACTTGTCTGGCTTTATGTATTTTCTTTGGTGTTCATTGATGTAAAAGTTTTTCTGAAAATTGCAATAAAGAGAATTATATTAAAAAAAAACCCAATGCATGCTAAACAAAAGACAAACAGCACCAAGTAGAGAATGACTAATGAACTTTTCACAAGATATACAAATGTATCTAATAATAAACATACATCTGACCTGCTTACCAAGTTTTGATAGTTTTGGCACCTCTATGTCTGCTGATGGCATTGTGTAGGTACAGTTCCAGGCTATGTGGTATCAGCATTACATGCCAACCATTTTTATGGCATTGTAGAGGGACCTCCTTTTGGGCCACACACCCAAGGAAACACAGCTTAATTTTGACACCTCTTGACATGGAGGGATGGACAGTAGTGTTTTGAGCACCCATGCTGACACAGGTAACAATGGAAATATATTGATGGGCATAAGTTGCTAAGTGGTCTGCACTGATGCTGGATACCATATAGGGGTGCCATCTGTATGTGTATGGAAACCTCTTTCTATCCTATGCTCACAAAGCATTACAAAAATGCAAAATATTTCACTCTGTCATCCACATCAGCTGTCTAGTGTCTCATATGCCCACACTTGTCCAATAGAAAGAAGTCTAAATAATCCAATTACTGTAGAACAGGTGGAAAGCTTAACAAACACCCACATGGACAGTCTGCTCCAGATCCACCATCTGCTGCTGTGCTGGAATGTTTGGCACAAACTGGTCTGGAAAACATAAAGTAGTTGGACTTAATGTACAGTGGTCCTCCATTCCTGATACCACACTAATTACAAATATGACAATACTCTGACTATGTTATTAGTGAGTAAGCAGTATAACAGGAATGAATGCCACTACTACTGAATTGCCACTGCAGTAGATGTCCTGTCACAGGTGACAATTGTTTGCTGGCATGTGTTACCTATACCATCACAGCACTCTGATGCATGCTGACACAATGGACAATCACAAAGGTTTGCGCTGAGATGTTATACATGCACTTGATACTTACATCTACATGTGGTACGGTATCTTGAGTAATGTTAGCTCATTACAACAGTTGTGCAGCTGGCATTACCATGCTTCAGGTGGTCATGTTTATAAATGCTGGACATATACATGTGGCTGCACTAGTCTTGATTCAGCAGCTATTTAACATACAGTCATATATTGGGACAGCCACACAGTAAAGAGGTCAGATGTCCTGCATTCCATCTTGGACTGAGGTGCAAACCCCATCACTGATATACTCCTTACTACAGAAGAAAAACTGATGCTGGCCTCAGTACAATATGTGTCTTTGTCATGAATCCCAGGTGGTGATGATGAGGGACCCTTTCTACTTTGGGGGTTTGGTGGTTGAAGTCAAAATACACTAATGCATGTGTAATTTTATAGGATGGACTCAACTGCTCTGATTTTCCTCACTGTTCTCTTGATTTAGGGGAGCAGGTCACCAGTCAGGATGCAGGGAGGTTTCTGATTCTAACTAAGCTAATGACCAAAGGAGACCATTGAGAGCTGAATCACATTATCCAATACTGGCAGGAGATGAACAATGTCCTCCTTTAAGTATACTTTCTACACTTATCCCTACTGAAAGTTTATGATCCACTGATTACAATCTTGCTGCAAAAGCCACACCAGTAGCAAAGATGTGGGGCCTGTAGACGATGCTGGTCATAATAACACTGCCAGTGGTAGGCATGTGTAACAGATTTAGTCAGTTGCTGCAGAGGACTCCAGTATCATACCAACTTTACTGTCTCTTACCATGGGGCTGGATCTCTATCAACTTGGTCTCTGCCATTTAGCTCATGGTGAGAATGCCTCACCTGAAATATTTCTCATGTAGAATAGTGCTGTTTTTTTGTCAGATGGATATGGTCTATAGAAAGGGGATGGAGCTACGCACCAAGCAATCAGGAAAAACCATATGGCAGAAATTCTGTCCAGGGCTCTAAGGCTGCCACAGACCAGGACTGTGAATGTTGCTGCCACAACAGTCCCTTGACTGCCATTCAAAACAACTGCAACTCACCTGTAATCCCAATACTGCATGGTATCATGTATGCATGCCAGTGACTGCACCTTACAGCCGATTTCCAATGCTACATATGTGGTCAGACCAGAGACAAGAGGCATGTTGAGCACATTAAGGATTTATTGTAATACGCTGATAGCATGTACAGGTTAAGTCAGGCAATATGAGATCACACCAATACATTTTTTGTGGCATAAAGCAGTTGGTATCCGCAGTTATCAAGTATCACCTGACTTACAGCCATACCCCACTGGAATGAATGGTAAAAGCATTCACTTGTTCATTCAGTGTGCGTACTCTCTTCAAATTATGCCAATGGCTATGTATTTGCCACATTCATAGATGGGAAATATTACCACAACGGGCATGATATGTTTACCCTGACACTCACGTGAGTCAGGGAGCATCTTATTTGTTGGTGATCAAGCCTTACTAGCACAAATGCCAACCAGAGGGGAATGTGGACATGGCAGGTAACCTGCAATTTAGACTGGAGCAGACACTACTTCTGGACACTGAGATAGAGGTGCCAAGACTGCCATGACCGTGAGCAAATATACGAGCCTTACCTGTGTGCATTCATTTGGCCTTCTGCAGCTCCCCTTCTATGTACTCTTAACTTATGAAGTGATGACACCTATGCTGTGATCTCATGCTAACAGTAATATTCCACAGGTTAAATCTATATTATCTGATGCAGATGCATTAATATTATTGCATATATATGAGATACTTCTGCATTACTTCTGTGTTGCAAACTGTTCCCAATATGCTGAAATATCAGGACTAACATGATATTAACAAGATATTATTTCTTCACAGGTGTTCCCTGTTACTTTCATCCAAAGATGGCCTCCCACATCTGCTGTAAGCAGTGTTATTCAATTTGATGTGCACCCTGTTATGTGCGATGGTTTTGGCTGTCCATCCTCATCATCCTCCTCATCAATGTCATACTTGGTGTATGTCTTCAGGGTCATGTTATGTAATATGCAGCAGATTATAAACATTTAATGGGCCTTTACAGATGTGTTTTGGAATGGTCCATCACAGCCTTCTAGGCAGTGAAATTCCAGGTAAACAGAAAAGTTCACAGTGCTGTTCTGTCCATGACAGGGGGAACTACTGAAGGCCTGTTGGGTGGGTGTCTGGGGTCCTTAAGTATGTCAGTAGCCAGTGCTCTTTGGATATTTGGTATCACTTAACAAACATTCATTGGGTATGATCCCTGCCTCAGAGTTGTGGCATTTGGTACTAGCATGCTAGATATTGTCATTGTGGTTGACCAATAGTATGTATAAAAAGTCGAACTGCCACAGTAGAAGGAAAATTCTTTATTGCAAGGACAAAGTGAGCACTTTCAAAATCTTCCAGGTCGCTTCATCAGACTTAATAAAACATCCCATACCTTCCTTGAGATATATATATATATATATATATATATATATATATATATATATATATATACTTTCAAATGAACCAATCAGTTAAGACAAACAATTAAATATTTATATCAGACTCAATTAATTTAAAAATAGTAGAAAAAAATAAATAGACATAAAACTGTTGAAAACAGTATGCAATTTCAAATGTGAATGTCTATAGAACCATGTAGAAGGGAATTAGTGCTTTAAGGCTCTTGCCTTTAAAAATGGTTTCAAAGAAAGAGTTTCCTTAATGCCTGGGGGGTTATCTGCATTTAGTTGCAGAATCCATTTTTGCTCATCCTCTTCTGTTCTATTTCTAATGTCACCCACTCTAATATTTTCTTCCAGAACTTCTAAAACTAACAATTTAAAAACATGGTGCATCCTTTCAGCTTCTACATGTTTAGCTAGGGCACTACTCTCCTTTTTATTTACTATGTCCCTTATAGGTTCTAAAATGCATTCTTTGAGCACTCTATTAGTCTTGCCCACATAAAAACACTTTACAATATTGGCAAAAACTAAAATAGACTATATTTCTAGTCCTGCAGTCTGAATAGAAATTAAATTCTAAACTTTTGTTGTGGATGTACAAAAGTGCTACATGAGAAAATGTACTTACAAGCTCTGCAGTTCCTGCACATATATGTCCCTATCATATCTGATATGTTCAGGGACTTATGTGTTTGGATTTTACAACATAGCTGCCTTTTAATTGATTTTTTTGTTTGCAAATGAGAAGTAAGGTCCAGGGTCTATGACGCCTTCAAGTTCTGTAGTGGCTAACAATATGTTCCAGTTCTTCCTAAATATATCACAAAATTGACTAACATCACTTGCATATGTAATGGGGAACCCGAGTTTCTCATCCCTGGAGTCAGTTTCAGGGTTATCTCTTGTAGTTTGTTCTGAGAAGTAAGGTCTAGGTTTACCCTTCCCTTGATGTTCTTGATATACTCCTTCTATGGTGGTGTCTATTTCTATCTGGTTTCTGGTTATATCCTTTATCAAGTAGTTCTCCTCTTAACACTTCCATAGATCTCTCCAACTCATCATTTTTACAATGTAATCTTGAGGCTCTCAGGAACTGCCCTTTCATAACGTTTTTGCTAAGATGTCTTGGATTCATGCTGTTTTTATGTAATATGGGATTCTTTCTACTTGGTTTTCGATACAGGTTAGTAGCCATCTGCCCCATTTCTGATTTTTTTCACTAGAACATCAAGGAATTCTATCTGTTCATTTAAGTACTTACAGGTAAATTTTAAAAATAGGGTTGTTGTGTGTAGGTACTCTAAGAATCTATCCAGCATCTCTATTGAGTTTTCCCATAGAAAAAAAACATGTCATCCACAAAATGTGCATACTACAGAACATATTTGCTAAATTAATTTCCCTGTAGTAGAAATGTTTCTTCCCATTGGACTAAAGTTAGGTTGGCGTAGCTGTTCGCACAAGCTGTGCACATAGCTACGTCAACCTTTTGTAGGTAAAATCTTCTTTAAAGACAAAAACATTATTGTCCAAAATTATTTCAGGCAGACTGCATAACAGGTTCACTTTATCATTAGAGAAAACACATTTAGAACATAGCAAGCTTCTAATGTTCTCTATTCCTCACTGATTTGGAATCACTGTGAAAAGTGATGTAATATCTAAGGTTACAAGCAGATACTCATTTATCGAAATTGTCTTTCTATACAATACTTGGAGAAAAGATTTTGTGTCTTTTAACACTGTTTCACACTTTTCAAGCATTGGATGAAGATTATTCTCTACATATATTGACATGGCTTCTATTGTCCAACCTCTACTGGACACTATGGGTCTCAAAGGTGGACATATGATATCTTTATATACGTTGGGAAGGCCATATATAACTGGAATGGTAGTATGCACATTTTGTGGATGACATGTTTTTTTCTTTGTTGATTTCAGGAGGAAGCAAGGGTCCCACACACCCATCACAATCAGTGGTACGACAGTGGAAAGGGTAAAAAGCACAAAATTCCTTGGGGTACACATCTCAGATGAGCTCAGCCTTGAAATAGAGACCAACAACATCTTCACTTCCTCTGAAAATTACGCAGAGCAAACCTCCCCTCCTACATTCTCATGACCTTCTACAGGGCTATGATCAAAATCATACTGACTAACAACATCACAGTCTGGTATGGAAACTACTCATATGCAGATTGCACGGTATTAGGGTAGGTGGTAATGCTGGCCAGGAAAATCACAGGGTCAAAACCTAGTCCTTACAGGACCTTTACTCTTGCAGATGCTATGGCAGGGCTGCAAAACTGATAAGGGAAAAGTATCATCCCACTCACGAACTGTTTCACCTCCTGTCTTCAGGGAAACAATACAGAAGCATCAAGTGTAGAACATCAAGATTCAGGAATAGTTTCTTTCCACAAGCAGATTGTTGAACAACTAACCTTAAGAATGTCAAGACTCCCTCACTTCATGAGAACACCATAAGTGCAATATGATTGTCTTTACTGTTGTAGAATTAAATTATTCTATTTATCTAAATTATGCAATCTGAACTAAATTATTACTTGTACGAGTATGGGAACTGTGAAATATGGTATGCTGCTATACTATCTTAAAGATGCTGATGGGTAAGTTATCTATGTGTGTATTCATATCTGTACTGTCTAGAATTTCTTCTGTTATATGCTTCCTTCATGCTCTTGTGGTAACTGTTTTTCAATACACGCAAGTCTGAAGCAACAAAATATCATCCAGTGATACACTGCATTTGTTAATCCGAAGGGCAATAAAGTTTTCTTTGACTTTTACTAACATGTTTTTAACAATTGTACACTGATAAAAGACATTGTGTGACATGAAGCTTTACACAAATTTCCACCCACATTACAGATTGTTATGAAGATAAAGACCTTACATTAATTCCTATTCAGTTACATCCAGTTATGAGGCAAAGGACTTAAAAGCACTCTTACACAGGTTATGGAGGTGTTCTGATTCTAGAAAGCAGTTACTTAGTTTACAGAATTTTAGAAATACATATCCTAATCTAAGATGTTTCATAAAAAATAACATAATACTATCTACTTAAATAATATTTTAAAAAATATATACAGTGGGGCAATATTTTGATTGTCCAATGAATATGGTAACTTCAGTTCCTTCCATGTCATTTCTGTATAGTTAAAGATATTCATCTACTTTTCTGGTCACATCTTCTCTCTAATAGCAGGTCAATATTCAGCATGGTTTACTAAAAGTAGACTAATCTCAAAATGTCCTTATTTATGATTTATTCTCAAGAATAGTCAACACCTGTCTGGAGCAAAAACAGATAATGTATATTTCTTTCAGCTTATGTGAACTCCTTTCAAGATAGAATACATCTCAATTTCTAATATTCTTTTTCCAAAAAGTCAAAAATGCAGATACACATACCATCTTCATAGAATATAATTGCATGTGTGTGAATGTTTTATCTTTATTCCATCTATCAATTCTTTCACTGTTGGTTTCTTCATGCGTCACCTAAAACTTTGAAACTCAAAACCTTCCTCATTTTCTCTCTTCTCACAATGCGTGCTTCACACTTCATCTTAGAAAAAGATTTTCCTATGATAGTATGCTTATTTCCAATTCTTCCTGTAATTTCATTTACTATATCCATTCATTCTAACCATTGCTATGACGTGTTTATATGCATTTTAATTATTATATTCAGTTTTACTCATTTGCCTACTCAGCCTCTGAAACAATACCCTAAAATCTTGCTTAAAGGTATTTCATCACTCACACTTGCGGTCACATAATCCAGTCCGTTTTCCTTTCCTATGCAAGAGTAGGTATTCAGTCTTGAAAAAGTTTACTCTTTGAATGGGGGCACTCAATTTCCATATTCATTATCCCTAAACAGGTTTCATGCTCCACATCACATCAAAATGAATTGTTTTGTAATCATTAACATCTACTTATTTAAGGGCATATACTTCCAGTAGAACTAAGTGCATGTTTAATGCTTGAATTATTTCTCTCACTGAAGAAGCAATGTAACGGGTCTTAATCCAACATTGTGGATTATTTTTTTTCTAAATGGCGTTGTTTGTATTTTTTCTCATATGCAGCAACTTTAGCCCTTCTCCTCATGAAGCTTTACATAAAAATATAAGAAGATTCAGTACCTTTAATAATTCAAAATGATGTTGCTTAGACTGACAGACATAAGAACAAATGACTTTCTTTGAAAAATGTAAATAATGTGCAAATAATGATTAATATTAATTATTAATGCTTCCCCTTCATGCAAACATCATTTCAACATAAAAAAATGGCGGCGCCCTGTGTGGCAGCGGCTGCTTCAGCTCAACAGGAAAATGTACATTATTTGCCTTGTTTTATGTCAAAATCATCAGAAAGAACAGAATCTGGGGCAAATACAGAAGAATTGATGGGCTGCTGTCTGCACGACCTGTGAGGACTACAACACTGCAGAATACAAAAAGAAAACTAAGTTATGACATAAACAGCTTACTGGAAATTTGACACCTAATCTCAAAGTGGTGCAGAAGGATTGATGAGCTGATCTCTGCAGGGCCTGTGAGGTCTACAACACTCCATGAACTACAGGAACTAGGAATTATACTCAAACATAGCCCAAGTTGCCTTGTTCAAGCAAAGCTGTCTGCTGCAACATACAGGAAGTGGAAAAGAAGGAAAAGATGTAAAAGAACAAGGAAGCACAGATCTCATGCTGGACTCTCTGTCAGGTTAAAAGCTAAGGCCTGTACTCCCATCCTTGCTGCTGACCAATGTTTGCTCCTTGGATAGCAAAATGGACTACATAAAACTGGAGTTAATCACTCATAGCAAGGTGAGAAACAGCTGTTTACTTATGTTTACTGAGACATGGTTAAACAATAATATAAATGATAGTACAGTCATAGTTGGCCTTAGACATAGGCCAATTAGGCGTGAGTGCCTTTCCAGTAATCTGGATAGTGTAGCTAGACCAGGATGGGGGCACCAGGTGATGTAGGGGGGTTGCTGTGAAGACATTTTTGCCTAGGGCACCAGTTGACCAAACGTCAGCCCTGAGTGCAGTCTATGTAGAAGGGCTTACATTATTTAGAGCAGACAGAAACCAGGCACTCTGTGTACAATCATGGTGGAGGGAGTGTCTGTATCTATGTCAACAATAACTGGTACACCAACTATGAGTTGGTTACTAAACACTGCTCTGAAAATATCGGGTTTATATCACTGAAAAGCAGACCTTTCTACTTGCCAAGGGAGTTCCAATGGTGTGAGCATCACAGTGGTGTATATTTTCCCCAGTGCCAATACCAACGAGGCACTGAGTACACTTTACCAGTCAGTCAGTGAGCCACAAAACCAGAATCCAGCATTTGCTCACATAATAGGAGGTGATTTTAATCAAGAAAATCTGAAAACAGTTTTACCTCATTACTTTCAACATGTGGTTTTTGCAATGAGGGGAGAAAACATTTTGGATAAAGTTCACACCAATGTCAAGCTAGCAAATAAGGCAGTACCTCATCCACATCTGGGTAACTCAGATAATCTCTCCATTATGCTACTACCAGCATATAGGTCATTGTTAATCAGAGGAAAGCCATCCAGGAAAAAAATAAGGGTATGGCCAAAGGGAGCAGTCTCAGCACTCCAAGACTGCTTTGAAAGCACGGACTGGAATATATTCAAGTAGACAGCTACTATGGACCAGAAAATTAAACTGAATGAGTACATAGAGTCTGTGATGACCTATATATCAAAGTGTGTGGATGATGCCACAGTCATCACACAAGCGAATCAGAGACCTTGGCTCACAAGTGGAGTGTATGAGCTATTGAAGGCACGCAATGCTGCCTTTAAGTCTAAAAACAAAGATGCCCTTAGGGAAGCCAGAGTAAACCTAAGTAGGGGAATAAGAGAGGCTAAGCGGGACTATGGACAGAAAATTCAGGGTCACTTCTTAGACCTGAGAAACTCCAGGCATCTGTGGCAAGGTATGCAATCTATATCAGGCTAGAGTCCCCTACTTTCTCAATGTAATAACATGGAGTTTTTCAATGAGCTCAACACCTACTTCAGCAGGTTTGAGAAGTGAAAGTACAACAGCAATGAAAATGCCTACCAGCCAAGAAGATGAAGTGATCTGGCTTCACCCAGCAGATGTTCAAAGGGTGCTGCAATGAGTAAATCCAAGAAAGACAGCTGGTCCTGACAATATTCTGGGGAGGGTGCTCAGGGACTGTGCTGACCAATTAACTACTGTTCTCAACAACATATTTAACATCTCTCTGCATCAAGCCACAGTACCCAAGTGCTTCATGAATACAACCATTATACCACTGCCCAAGAATTCTCCACCCTCAAGCCTAAATGACTACCATCCAGTAACTCTCATTTCTACTGTAATGAAGTTCTTTGAGAGCTTGGTCAAAGACTACTTAACATCAAGTCTTTCTGGCCCACTCCAATTTGCTTATAGATCCAATCACTCTATGGCAGATGCCATCTCACTGGGACTTCGCTTATCCTTGGTACTCCTGGAGAACAAAAACTGCTGTATGTCCACATGTTATTTATTGACTTTAGCCCGGCCTTCAACATGGTCATCCCCAACATCTGACTGAGAAATTGGTCCATCTGGCTGTTAGCTCTCCTTTATGCAACTGGACTCTAGACTTTCTTATTTACAGACCACAAAAGATATCTGTAGGCAGAAACACCTCGATGAGCATCACACTGAACACTGGAGTATTTCAAGGATGTGTTCTGAGTCCCCTGTTGTTCACCATGCTGACACATGACTGCATCGCTAGGTACAACTCAAACCACATTATTAAGTTTGTGTATGAATCTACAGTAGTGGGTCTCATTAGCAATGGTGATGAAGAAGCCTAAAGAAAGGAGGTAAACAAACTTATTGTCTGGTGTGACAATTACAATGTGGCTCTCAATGTGAATAAAACAAAGGAGGCAATAGTAGACTTCAAGAAGAGGCGCAAGGCTCATTCTCCACTCACAGTCAAAGGAGAAACAGTGGGAAGGGTGAAAAGCATTCAGTTTGCAAACTCTGACATATATATATATATATATATATATATATATATATCTATATCTATATATATATATATATATATATATATATATATATACATATATATATAAATGGATAATACACACACACACGCACACGCACACACACACACACACACACACACACACACACATATATATATATATATATATATATATATATATATATATATATATATACATACATACATATATATCTATATATTTATATATGGATCTCCTTTCAAATCCTGAAATACTGAAATATCGCATTTCAGTATCCCAAGACTAGAAGCCCAAATGTCCAAAATCATGAATGATTATAATTGCAAACACTACTTTAGCGAAAGTTCAAAATATCGAGTTTTCGAAATTTGACATTTTTTTTCTTCTTCTCCCTGCGTACACATAAAAACGTGAAACTGTGTCAGTTAACATCCACTCCTCTGTGCACAGTGTATAAGAATTAACATATAGAAGTCATGAACATGTATTAATTTCATATTTTCATTCTCTTACATTTGTAACACTCTTGCAATAGCTTTCAAAAATTCAGATGTGGAATAGGCAGACTTCTTCTTCTTCTAAGTAATTTCCTCTTCTTAGGAGATGGTGGACACCCACTGGCCCTATTGGCAAATAATTCTTCAACTCTATCTTGCTCCCTTACAAGCGTGGACATCGGTACAGGTAAATCGGTTGCTCTAACACCTAAAAGGCAAGGAAGGAACAGAGCACTGAGAGCTGAAACATTCCAAAATGGGATAAGAAAAACAGGAGGAAATCTACAAAATCATGTAGTTCTAGTGCAGAATGTTGTAACTTTTCCTATCACATACCAATCAGAAAAATATTTTAATATATATGCGCCCTCTATGAAAATGTTTCTTCTAGAGACTGAAATGCTGATATATTCTAACTTCCTATTCTGGCAGGAATGCTAATGCCACCAAACTTTTCAATGATAGCTGGAAAGACAAAATGGATTTGTACAGTCAAGCCAATCCTAACTGCTGGACTTTCCTCCATATATTCCGACCAAAATGGAAGAAGCACCTGTTAGAAAAATTCTCCAATTATGTTTAATCAAATACTCTTTACTGATGCAACTTCAAAGTCACGTAGGGCATATCTCAAAATAGTTTCAAAACCATTTTCAGACAGGATATGGAAAACACAGTGCCACATTAAATTATATGCCTTTAATGATTTTTTGTCATTAAACAAAACAGTAGCAGCACTGACTTGCTATAGCCTCCATACTTTACAAGTCTGTGTTTACTATACAATTATGCCCTTGTAAAAGTACATTCCATCCATCAGCCAGATCATTACCATACTCGAGTCAAACAAATGATTTACTGTTGTGAACAGTAAGACAGTGTTGTCTAAAACCTCATCTACCACTATCTTCTCTATAAAGTGACCCGTTTTTATATGGAATAAACTTATGTCAATATTCTGCAACCTCAAGTTAGGTATATAGTCTTGCCTAGTTCCCTTCATCTGTACTCTGCCTACTTGCTGCAGTAAGGCTTTCCTTGTAGCCAGACTAGGGATACAGTCTATAGAAGTGGTAGCTAAAGCATCATCTACTAAAAGGCAATGTTATCACAAGATACCTCAGCTCTGTGTTTCAGTTCACCACACAATCCCCAGGATTCAGCAAGCTCTGCACAGCATGCAGGAATAGTGCAGGAGCTGCTGGAGGCAATATGGCCACCGTGCGATCCAGGAATAAGCTCTCAGGACATGTACGAGCGCTCCTGCACTATTCCTACATGGACACAACTCCAGTACACAAATTACCGCATTTACAGGTGACAACCATGCAAATTATGTGAATTTGTGATCCAGGAAGCTGGCATCTGGCCATGCAGGACTAGTGTAGTCTGCAGAAATGTCCTCGGTTAGTAACCAAGTACATTTCTGAAAACTATAAAATGGAGCCATGACAGCTCCAAATAAAGGGTGTATATAATGTGGAAAGCATGCCAATGGCCAAATATATGGCCACTGGCATGGAAAACAGTTGCAAAAATTTAAAAAAATAACTTTTATTTTGTTTTAGCTGATTTTGGCTGTTTAAGCGTAGGGCACTGGCTCGCAAACGGGATTGGGCCGAAAAAAAAAAAAATGAAATAAGCATTCTATCCAAAATACCAATTTTGCCATTATACTCAATGGCAGGCAGAAGACAACATGGTCAGTGAATAGTGGTTGCTAAGAGGGAAGGCTCAGTGTGGGACTTGTAACTAGACATTAGCAGGCAATACTATGCAAATGAGGGGAATGATACTGAATCCTAGATCCCCCCTCATGGCTAGCTTTCCCCCAACCTTGTCGGTGCAGGAAGACCTTGGTGTAAGCCTAAGAGCTAGCAGACATCATAGAGGGGTGTGTCAGGCATACCATAAGCTTATTGGAGCCCTGTGGCTTGGGTTTACCTTTAGCTTAGCAGAACTAAGCAAGGGGGTGAGTGTGACGCTACCTAGCACTCTTTACATTGCCTAAACGGTTGTGACCGCCGTGCACCATGTTTTAAAGGAAAAAAAAAAGTAAACCAGAAAATAGCAGTTCTGTGCACATCTGAGCACTGTGTTTGTGCAGCACGCCCCTGGACTTAAATAGGAAGGCAACGAGAAGGGAAAACAGCAGTAGGAAGGTAATCAAGGAGAACTAGCATAGCTGGCAGGTGAAATGTATCAGAATCAGCCAATTACACAGGCAGCAGCTCAGCCCAGCACACCACTATAAACTATGCAAACACCTTTCCCTCTGTTTTTTCCCACAAACTCGACACCACCGGTGTACACAAGCGGGGAAATATTACCAAACAAAAGCAACAAAATGATATGCGCTGCAGCAGCTGTCATAAATCAACATGTGGAAGAGGCTGAGGGTGGTGAGGATGAGAATGCTGATATTCAAACCACAGTGAGGAAAAGGAGAAGAGTGTACAGACCCAGTGTAACCTACCAGGGGCTACATGAGTTGGAGATAGTGGAGCACTATAGGGTGGACAGGGACATCCTACAGCAAATTGTAGAACTGTGCCAGCCACACCTCACACACAGAACCAACAGAGGGAAACCCATCCCAGTGGATACCAAGGTATGTATAGGCCTAAGAATACTAGCCACATGTACCTTCCAAAGGCCAACTGGGGATATCATGGGGATCTCAGAGGCATCAGCATCCAGGGTATTCCACCAGTTCCTGGATGCCATGTCAGCACATACCAGTGAACACGTATATTTCCGCAACAGCCGTGAGGCGTTGACCAGCAATATGCATCTCTTCCACCAAATAACAGAATTTCCTGAGGAAGTGAGTGCTGTAGACTGCATGAACATACACATCAAAGCACCACCTGGTGATCAGGTTAGGGTCTTCATCAAGCACAAGGGCTTCCCCTCCATCAACTGCCAGGTTATGTGTGATGCCCAGGGCATTATAATGAATGTGTGTGTGGTGGCTGCCCTGGAAGCTATCACGATTCCCACATCTGGCATCTAATACAGCTGTACCAGAGATTTGTCAATGGGGACAACCCTTACAGCCACCTAGTGAGGGATGCTGGTTACACACTGGAGCCGTGGCTGATGACACTAATCAGATATGCACGCACACCCAAACAAGAACTCCATAATGAGGCACACGCACAGACCCGAATCATAATAGAGCATGCATTTGGGATGCTCAAGGCATTGTTCCAGTGCCTGGAAACATCCGGAAGAGCCCTGCAGTACTCACCAACTACATGTACCCAAATTGTCATTGTATGCGCCATGCTACAAAATATGATCCTGTGGAAACAGCTGCAGCAGGAACAGCACGGGGCAGGGCCACACAGCCTCCCACCATTGCCAAGGCCTGCACAAGCACAGAGTGACTCAGAGGAGGAACAACTTGAGCCTGCCCCAGGAGGCAGAAGGAGGTGTGCCTAGTATGCACAGGCCATGGCAAAGAGGCAACGCATAGCACATACATTTACATGGTAGGAACCCAGGGAATGACACCTCTCTCTGACTTGCAATACAGTAAAATGGATGCCAAACATGACACTACCTGTGCTTAACCATGTATAAGGAGTGTACTGTGTGCATTTGACATAGTCATCCCTCCAGCACCATCCTCAATTCTGGCACAGCCACAAGGTAAGTCACTCTCCCTATCAATTGCTGAATGGAGTAGTATATGTTGTTACTTGAATCTATGGTATGGATGTGAGCATGCAAGGGAATTGGGTGGCTGAATGGGATGCCAGCAGATAGTATATACCTATAGTGGCAGCATGAGATCTGTAACAAATACTGGTGTCACCATAGTAGCCAGTATTAGACAAGGTGACAAAACCAACTGCAGGAAATGTGCTGGGTCACATGTGTGTCCATAGGACACACACATGCCAGTCAGGGAGGCTCACATACCCAACAACAGTCTTAGCCAGCAGGACAGGTGTAGACAAACACAAACAAAGGCTGTGCTAAGGCCTCTGATTGATGGCCATGGAGAACCCCCCAGACCTACACAAACAGACTACAACAGGTCAGGCAGTGGGATGTTAGTTCTGAAGGGTAAGAAGTCTGAAACTGAAATGTAGGTCAATCAAACCTAAGACCTGTAGTACACTGATATACCTCTTTTCAGCATGATAGGTCAGAATACAGAATGAAATGGAGTACCTGAAATACCAGTACAGTCATAGCAAATGTGTACAAGTGTCAGCTGTGCCTCCCCCTCAATCCTATGTAGAAATGTAGTATCAGTCAAGTGTGTCCCCCCAATCCTATGTAAAAATGCAGTAACATGTATGTGTTGGTATAATAACAGTGGAGCACAGATTACCTGAGCTGGACAAGGTAGCAGGATAGATTGTAGCATATGTACAGTATGTAGGGATGTGTGTTGTATATTGTGTGAGAGTGGTCAATATGTATGCATGGTGAGGTTTGTCCTGGTGGCCGTTGGCCAGTACTGCCGATGACAGGGCTATGTTCTCGCAACTGCAGTGCCAAAAACAATGCTTTCCAGCAAAGCACATTCCAGCAGTAAGCCATAGTAAATGTATGGAAGTAATATGTGTCACCATCTGAAAGATGGACATGGCATGAATGTGGGCCCAGACATACAAGCAGTACACAGGGGGAAGTACCCCAGACAGACAGTGTACAATACGTAATTGTCAAATGGACACACCCTTGAAATTGTACATACAGGTTAGCAGCACATTAGTTGGGCTTGTAGTTGGGAATACCGATGTCATCTGGCCAAACACTGGCAGACCACAAAGGTCACCGGTATTAAGTTTTGAGAAACAGCTGATGTCCCTGCACATGCCAGCATAAGTGGAATGCCCCATGCATATCTGTGAGTCAGATGCAAGTAGTGTCCATAGCACACATGCACCCAGCTCACCCCACCATCACCCACAGGTACCTCTCCAGTCTTATCCCTGCTGTTGGGAATGAGAACAATATGACCCCCACCTGTGTATGGCAATAGCCAAAGAATGCAGCATGCAGAACAGGTGTGCCATGCAGGTGTGTCCCTAGCTGTAAGCAGCACCATGCCAGCATTCACATCATTGGATCAATAATGACAGAAAGTATTGGCAAACTCAGTAAGCAGAATAAAAACTGGAATGAACAGCAGATGCAGGGTGGTATCCAATGAGATGGAGCCCGAATAATGAAAAAAATTATTTACTCAATCCAATGATCAAAATGAAGTACAAATACACAAAGTCACAGTTTAAAAATGATAAAACAACAAGTTAAGCGCTTTCATCAATACTCAGACTTCTTCAGAACAGTGAATTGCTGGCTGATAACTCCTTAAATGCACACCCAGTCAATTAGTAAAATATTACCCCACATCATTTCCTATCAATTAAGAAACATCACAGGAAGTGTAAGGTAGTAGTGAGTACTCCCCCCGTTTGCAAGTACACAAAAAGTCAACTAACCAAATGTTAAATCAATAGTGTCACATGTAAAGAATGTTATAAGGCAAAAAATACCAATGACAATATAAATAAATCATAACATAAATAACTGTTTAAGTTTCAAAAGTGCTGCTATAGAAATTCTATCATTAAGACCTGGAGGGGAGTGTGCATTCAGTCTGATCTGCCACTTTAACTCAATGTCCTCCAAATATTCCTCAACAGGTCCGCCCCTTTGTCCCAAATCAACTTGTTCAAGAATAAAAAAACTAAAACTGTGATTACTTTGGTCATTAATATGTCTAAATAAAGCATTCTTCATATTTTTCTGCTTGATGTCATATAAATGTTGGTAGACTCTAAGTCTAAAAGCATTTTTTGTTTTCCCCACATAATAACCTTGGCAGTTTTTACATACTGCAATATAAACAACCCCCTTAGTATAGCAAAACATTTTCTTTTTATTAGTAATGGATCCAAAATTCTTAAGATTAAATTTGTCTGTATCCATCATGAAAGGGCACTGGGGACATCTACCACATTTATACGTGCCACCTCTAGTGAGATTAGGTTTGCCTTTTTCAAGTAGTCCTTTTATTGATGTACTCTTTTTATAAACTATAGTGGGTCTCTTACCTATCTTGTCCAAGACCCCAATATCATTATCAAAAACCTTCCAATATTTATGTATTATGTATTTGATTTCTTCAAAATCTGCAGAATATGTGAGTGTCAGTGCATGTGTAAAAATAGTATTATTGTGCCTCACATTGTTGTGGCCATCCCTATTGCCCAATAGGGTTCTAAAATGTCCACTGGTCCTCTTATTTATAACTTCCTGAATGATATTTGATAGAAAAGGCTCTGGATAACCTTTTCTCTGAAACATATTGGACAAACTGTCAACATTCCTTGGTAAAGTCATAAATGTCAGACACCATCCTGGCCAATCTAACACATTGGCCCTTGACCAGGGCCTTCTTCTGGTGCAAAGGATGTGCACTAGTAAAATGTAATAATGTGTTAGAATAGGTTGGTTTCCTATATAGTTGGGAAATAAAACAGTTGTTCACATAATCTTTCTTTATGGTGATGTCCAAATAATGAATATAATCTAGATCCTTGACCATAGTAAATCTCAAAAAACTGGTGGTACTGTTTATGTACGAAAAGAACCTATTCAAATCTTGTTCTGATTGATTCCAAAACAGGACAATATCATCAAGGTATCACCCATACAATACCCATGAAGTCCTGAATTGAGTTAAAATGTATTGATCTTCCCAATGTGCTAAGACAATGTTGGCGAAGATTGGTGCACAACATGCACCCATGGCAACTCCAAGCCTTTGTTTAAATAAATGTCCTTCAAATGTAATGAAATTATTTTCCAAAACCATCTCCATACAAGTACGGATGGTCAAGATGGTGTCATGATTCACCGACGAATTACTGCATAGAAACTCATAGAACCAGTCCAGACCTATATCATGTGGTATAACTGAAAACAGGTCACAGACGTCAATAGTTACCAGGATGAGGTTACTGTCATACATATTCTGATTGACTTTACCAAGGAAGTCCCATGAGTCCTTAATTATACTAAATTAAATTATAATGCATACTCCCATCAGGTCTTAATGATAGAATTTCTATAGCACCACTTTTGAAACTTAAACAGTTATTTATGTTATGATTTATTTATATTGTCATTGGTATTTTTTGCCTTATAACATTCTTTACATGTGACACTATTGATTTAACATTTGGTTAGTTGACTTTTTGTGTACTTGCAAACAGGGGGAGTATTCACTACTACCTTACACTTCCTGTGATGTTTCTTAATTGATAGGAAATGATGTGGGGTAATATTTTACTAATTGACTGGGTGTGCATTTAAGGAGTTATCAGCCAGCAATTCACTGTTCTGAAGAAGTCTGAGTATTGACGAAAGCGCTTAACTTGTTGTTTTATCATTTTTAAACTGTGACTTTGTGTATTTGTACTTCATTTTGATCATTGGATTGAGTAAAGAATTTTTTCATTATTCGGGCTCAGTCTCATTGGATACCACCCTGCATCTGCTGTTCATTCACAGAAAGTATTGGCATTAACACCTTGCAGTCTGGAACTGTAGGAGTGACACAATGCAATGGCCTCCTGCAGCTGGCCTGCATCACAACCAAATGGCCTACAGTCCTCTGCCAATGACCTGTGTCTCACCTGTACTGTCAATGTATGTTATGTCATGGATTTTCCAATGAGGACATCCCTTACGGTCACCTAGTGGGGATGATGGCTACGCACTGGAGCTGTGGTTGATGACACCCATCAGAAATGCACACACATCTGAATATGAACGCCATAATGAGGCACACTCACAGACCAGACTTATAATAGAGCATGTGTTTGGGATCCTCAAGTCATGGTTCTGGTGCCTGGCCACATCCGATTGAGCCTTGCAGTACTCACCAGCTACATGTACTCAACTTGTTATGGTATGTGCCATGCTATACAATATGATCCTGTGGAAACAGCTGCACCAGGAACAACATGGGCAGGGCCACACAGCCCCCACCATTGCCAAGGCCTGCACAGACACAGAGTGACTCCAAGGAGGAACAACCTAAGCCTGCCCCCGTAGACAGATGGAGCTGTGCCCAGTATGCCCTGGCCTTGGCAAAGAGGTAACACATAGCAGATACACTGACACAGTAGGGAACCAGGGAATGACACCTCTCTCTGACTCGCACATACAGTAAAAGGGATGCCAAAAATGACACTACCTGTGCTCAACCATGTATAGGGAGTATACTATGTGCATCCAACAGACAGCACTCCAGCACCATCCCCAATACTAGCACACCCACAAGGTAAGTCAATCAACCTACCAATTTCTGAACGGAGTAGAATGTGTTACTACCTGTATCTATGATATGGATGTGAGCATGCAAGGGAATCGGGTGGCTCAATGGTATGCCAGCAGATAGTATGAACCCATAGTGGCACCATGAGATCTGTAACAAATACTGGAGTCACCATAGTAGCCAGTACTACACAGGTCAACAAAGCCTACTGCAGGAAATGTGCTGGGTGACATGTGTGTCCATATGACTCACACATGCCAGTCAGGGAGGTTCACATACCCAACAACAGTCTCAGCCAGCAGGACAGGAGTAGACAAACACAAACAGAGGCTGTGCTATGGCCTCTGAATGATACCTATGGGTAATCTCCCCCCAGGCCTACACAGAAAGACTACAGCAGGTCTGACACTAGGATGTTAGTTTTGAAGGGTAGAAAGCCAGACACTAATATGTAGGTCAACCAAAGCTAAGACATGTAGTACACTGATATGCCTCTAGTCAGCATGATAGGTTAGAACACAGAATGAAATATGGTACCTGACATACCACTACAGTCATAGCAAATGTGTACAAGTGCCAGGTGTACCCCCGCCATCCTATGTAGATATGTAGAAACAGACCGATGTCCCCCCAACCCTGTGTAGAAATGTAGAAACAGTCAGATGTCCCCCCCAGTCCTGTGTAGAAATGTAGTAACAGTCAGGTGTGCCCCCCCCAATCCTATGTAGAAATGTAGTAACAGTCAGGTGTCCCACCCAATCCTGTGTAGAAATGTAGAAACAGTCAGGTATGTTCCCCCACAATCCTATGTAGTAATGTAGTAACAGTCAGGTTCCCCCCCCCCACAATCCTGTGTAGAAATATAGTAACATGTATGAGTAGGTATAATACCAGTGGAGCACAGATGGCCAGATGTGGCCAAGGTAGCAGGATAGGTTGTAGCATTTGCACAATATGCAGGTCTGTCTGTGTTAGGATGGTGTGTGTTTCATATTGTGTGATAGTTGTCAGTATGTATACATGTTGAGGTAAGAACCAGTGGCCATTGCCCACTACTGCTGATGACAGGAACAAGCCCTCACAACTGCAGTGCCAAAGACAATTCCCCCCAGTATAACACATGCTAGCAGTAAGCCATTGTAAATGTATGGTGGTAATATGTGTCACCATCTGAAAGACTGATATGGCATGGCTGTTGGGCTAGATATACAAGCAGTACACAGGGAAAAGTACTCCAGATATTCAGTATATATTGTGTCACTGTGAAATGGAGGCACCCTTGGAAATGTACATACAGGTATGCATCCGATTAACTGGTCCTGTAGTAGGGGATACCGGTGATGTCTGCCCGAACACTTTCAGATCACAAAGGAGGAAGGACTGATGTATTGGGAAACAGCTGATGTATCTGCACATGTCAGCATAACTGGGATGCCCCATGAATATCTGTGCTTCAGAAGCAAGTAGTGTCCATAGCACACATGCACCCAGCTCACACAAACATTGCCCACAAGTACCTCTCTGGTCATATCTCTGCTGGTGGCAATGGATATAATATGACCCCATCTGTATATGGCAATAACAGAAGAATGCAGCATGCAGTGCAGGGGTCCCATGCAGGTGTGTCCATAGCTGTAGGTAGCACCCTGCCAGCATCCACACTACCTGATCAAGACTGATAGAAGGTACTGGCATGAACACCTGTGACACCAGGAAAATATACTGTATGGTCGTCTGAGACTGTAGAACTGACAAAATGCAATGACCTGCCACATCTGACCTGCAGCAACACCTAATAGCCCACAGACCTCTGCCAAAGGCCTGTGTCTCACATGAACTGCCAATACATATTATGTCATGGGCACCCAAATAACAACATAACACACTCCACATAAGCCATATACAAGGTCATCTGGACAAATCACAGTATCATGTCCACCATGTCCCACTACATGAACTGTGGACCAACACTAACACACACCTGTGATGGGGTGATACCCTTAGGGAAAGTATCAGACAATGTATGCATAATGTATGGAAGAGGTTAGAATAACAAAGGGGGTGGGAGCATGGGCAACATGGAATGTGCAGGGTCTTACACCAAGCTGTGTGCACACACTATCCCTGGCTGCAAACACATAAATGGGTGGCTACACACCTGCCCATACACCAAAATAGGGGTAATGTCCTGACCCATGGCCCCTGTCTCTGGGTAACCTGTGAAAATCTGTACAGATGTGAGGCATTGCCACAGCAAGATAAGGCCATGCTGTCATGTCAATGGGTGTAAAAGTATGGGATCTTCTGCCAGCACTGTACCAAGGTGCTGAACTGGCTACACATACCCAGCAACAAGTGTCTGCAGCGCCCTCTCCAGAATGGCATAACTTACCATGAATACATAGGTGTCTTCCCGCAATACCAGACACAGATGCAGTCACCCTTGTCCCTCAAGACATCACTGTGAGCAAGAATGTCCACCTGACAGTACACGAGGACAGAAAACATTGCAGTAAATAACTGTACACATGTCTGAATATCTCTGCTAACAGCTGTACCATGCAGCTGAAGCAGTACAGACACAATCACCTACAGTATACACCATCCCCTGCACAGTTTGTCTCCATATTGCCAAATGATCAAGAGATACCCTGCAGGAACAGTTTGCTACCTGTAGGTGTACAACACAAAGGTCTGCACTGGAGTACTAACTACCTGGAATCGATCCACACATGCAGTACAGAAGGCCATACTGGGCATGCTCATACACACACAGAGAAATGAAGGCAATGTCAGACAACAACATACTGAAAGGTCATAGTGGGCATGCTCACACACTTAAACAAATGAAGCCCATGTCTGCAAACAACAGTGGACCATACATATCTGGCATTTGCAGATGTTAGTGCATACACTTCTCAGTATGAACCAGTCATGCCTTGCGCACACAGTGGATAGGAATACAGAGACACATCCAAGGACAACACAATATAATAAGCTGAAAGTAGAAGTATATAGATGTGCGGAAGAGAGTGACTGTGTCAAGGAGCCATCCATTATGAGGCATGTCTCACCCAGCACACAGCCAAATGGCTACAACCACATGATGTGTAAATGGCACTCACTGTAGACATTAGCCACTGGTATCCATCAGCATTATAGACTATGTGGTGCAAGTGCTAGCTGTGCAACATGACTGTACAAGGAAGTAGTCATCTAGCAGCTGTATACATGTACCTGTGGAATATAACCCTGCGTGTGCCTGCATGTGGTGTGTCAACCTCTAGATGAATGGGTTATAACCCATGCACACACACTGCCCTCCCCATAGCCATACTATGACAAGCCTGCTGAGATCATCCACTTTGAAATACACCCTTGGGAATGGTGCAGCCTAGTAATCTCCATGGCGCATTCTATAACTGTGTACTGCTGTACTGTGATAAACTACTTAGGTAGGAGTTCTAATCCCAGACATGGCAACTGTGTGTGTGTATATTTGTCTATGTAGACAGCAATGCCTTTTTAGGCTAGTCACATGCACTACAATTCAAATGTCCCTACTTCAGCAAGGCTGCTGATGCCATTCACTATGAAATACACCTTTGGGAAAGGTGTAGCCCACTAATCTTTGTGGTGTGTCCCATAACTGCGTACTGCTGTAGTGTGATAAACTAGTTAGGTAGGAGTTCCAATCCCAGACATGGTGACTGTGTGTGTGTCTCTGTGTAGAAAGCAATGCTTTTTAGGCTAGTCTCACTCACTACAATTCAAATGCCCTACTTTGGCAAGGCTGCTGATGTCATTCACTGTGAAATACACCTTTGGGAAAAGTGCAGCCCAGTAATCTCCATGGTGCATCCTCTAACTGTGTACTGTTATAATATAATAAACTAGTTAGGTAGGAGTTCTAATCCCAAACATAGCAAGTGTGTGTGTGTGTGTGTGTGTGTGTGTGTGTGTGTGTGTGTGTGTGTGTGTGTGTGTGTGTGTGTGTGTGTGTGTAGAGAGCAATACTTGTTAGGCTAGTCACACTCACTACAATTCAAATGCCCTACTTTGGCAAGGCTGCTGATGTCATTCACTGTTAAATACACCTTTGGGGAAGGGGTACTCCAGTGATCCTCATGGTGCATTCTATAACAGCTTCATGCTGTAGTGTGATATAGAACACTGGTAGGGGTTCTATTCCCACACATGGCAGCTGTGGATGTTTTTGTGTGTGTTTCTATGCCTGTGTAGGGAGCAATGCATTTTAGGCTAGTCACACTCACTACAATTCATATGCCCTATGTTGGCAATCCTGCTGTCATTCACTGTGAAATACACCTTTAAGAAATGAGTACTCTAGTAATCCCCATGGTGTGTCCTGTAACAGTGTCATGCTGTAGTGTGATATAGAACTCTAGGGTGGTTGTGAGTGTGTGACAACTGGACTCAATAAGGAGCGGGTTTTGCATATTTCTTATATGGTCACCCTAGTATATATCACAATGCCCACTGGAAAGGGATAACAGGTGTGAAATAACCAAGAGGCTGGGTTACAAATCCACACCTCTACATGTGACATCAAGGCCACGTGAACAAAGTTAGCAACCCTTGTATTACCCAGAGAACACTCTCAACCCATGTCTCATACACACACACACACACACACACACACACACACACACACACACACACACACACACTTGCCTAGGCAACAGCCGCTATGTTTTTACTACCCTGCATATTGCCCACTGATAGTAACTATGTTGTGATTGCAGTGGACTACAGAGGGCATGGCACCCTGTCCATCAGTCCAATACGCATGTACATGCTGACAGTGCACCTTCCCCATGTTCCCCACTGGACACCTGCAACACCTGTGGTGCCATTAAATGTGACTCACAAAGGACATAACATGCCTGAAAAACATGCCCTGTATGGACAGATGCCACTGACACCAGGGAATACCTATATCATGCTAGCAATGTAGGTGCAGTGTCTACCTGCTGTCCATTAACAGTTCCCCCAACATGAGGCCAGGACTGGTGCATCTGATGATATCAATCTGTGTACACAACATGGGCCAGACACCCCAGGTACAGTTCCACATGTCACTGTACATACATGTGGGAGGTGTGCACATCCCAGGCATTGTCCATGTCATGGACTAAGGTATACATACATGCCAAGCAAAGAACAGCTTTGGCCACATGCATTAGTCACCCAGGTGACTGGATGGTGAATACAATACCCACCGATGTGGGAAAATCCAGACACTACACCCCTGAGCCACTATGCAGACCATTGTCATGTGGCCTGATGCCAAGGTATAACTATCACCTAGTCTTGTGTAGCCATCTGTCACAATTGACCACTGCACACCCACGATGCAATGCACCCATGCATGTCGGTACTGGCACCCTGTGTCTGTGTGTGTGTTGTATGATGTGTATGACCACATTCACACTCACTACAACCCCCACTGGCATACTGAAGCATGCTGTCTGATGTCAGACACCTCCACATACCCTTTGCCCATATAACCTCTGTATGGCCCCTGTGGTGCATATGATACCTGCACAGTACTGTGATGTGGCAGTCTCACTAGTGATGAGTTGTATTCCTGGCCATGCCAAGTGTGTCAATCTGTATGCATCCCTGTGAGACTGTGGCTGTGTTGATGCTAACACCTGTTCATGCAGACAGGCACATGTACTGTTGCAGATGTCACTTACCATCACAGATACGTTTTGAGGGCTCCTCAACATGTGACCTATGTGGCACATCCAATAACTGCACAGACATGTGATAGCACTACATAGTTTTCAGGGGTTTGATACCTTGTACTGGTAGGTGTGTAACACAAACTTGTTTAAGTTTTACTCTCCCACCCCTCTCTGACTTTTCTTTGCCTCTGTCTGCCTCTCTCACTCCCTCTCTGGTTGATGTGGAGACTTACACCTGCTTTGCTTAGGCAGCAGCATGTGCATTTTAAGTGATGTTCATGATCAGCTGATAGCCTCTGCATGAATTGCAGCCCTCCTCTAGCTGATTGCATGTGGAAAAGCTGTGGTAATATTCCCATAGCCAATTGCATGGAACACACTCCAATATCTAGGAACATCATGTTGGTGTTGGGCCTTTTCATTCACTGTGAGCAGGAACGCAATCTGTTGTTTGGAAAACAGGATCTCAGATGGATTGGGGATTTACCTCTAACAACATACACAGTGGAAACAGGACAACACACAGGAGGGGGATGTGCATATCCTGACTACAGACTGTAAGTGCTGCTATACTGCATTTGGAATAATGTTGGTTTAACAGGGTGTGTGTGGATATGGCTGTCCTACATGTTTTAATACCTGCCATGTGAGTGCTATTATGAAGGAACCCCCATCTGTAAGGTCATCTGCAGACTGGGCAGTGTGTGTGTTACCCATAGAGCATCTATCTGTGAACTGCAAAAGGTAGTGTGAGGATTGCAGTCTGTAGATGGTGACAGCCATGAGAGTTACTGACTTCATATCCCACATAGGACATATGTTGCAACAAACTCTGTTACAACAGTAAGTGTATGAGGTTATCACAGCAACATGTCAATATTGGCCCTGTATGTGTACCTCCAGCCACAACTCTGTCAACCTTTGAACATATGATATCCAGTAAGAGGTGCATATGTGCTGTACACCATAATTAGTGGCATTATATCTCATAACAAGCCAGTGAGATATCAGACCGCTACACATGTTATGTTTAGTAGGGGTTATATTTGATGACGTAACCTGGACATTCTGTGGTTGTGTGTACAGTACTGAGGTCTGTGTACTTATGGTGATTGTTGACAGTGTGTGTATTGCTAATATGTTCTTTGGCCTGTGTACAGACTGTGGTAAATGTCATTATTCTTGGTCCTATTCTATCTGATGTTACATTCTGCTCCACTGTATGTTTCCCTGTTGGCTTACATGTTTGTAGGGACATATACACACATGTCCCATACCACAGACAGGCATCAAACCACACTGTGTAGTAGCCCAGTATATGTAAGGTTAGTGTGTGAGTGGCATATATGACGATGGTGTTGAACAGATAGTCCATATACTGTAATATTATGCTAGCTTACCATATGTGGCTGTGTTCACATTGGTTGGGGTTATGCACTTTCACACAGGTGCATGTTACTCTGTGATGTGGCATGCCTGTAGAGCCTGCTATATATGCAAGTACATGTGTATTCCACCATAAGAAATGGAGGCCAGTGTTGAACCAGTCTGCCTATAGCCTGTATGGTGCTTTCTTACATGACTAGCAGCTTAGTGTACTTAACCAGTGAGATGTCATGTTCAGATGCTTGCCAGATGTACTGCTGATGGGCCACCATAACAGTCATGTATGTCAGACAGAGCAGTGGGATGCTGTACAGATGTATGCCGATATCTAGTGGGTAGTATGTGGCCATGGCACCTCTGTACCAGCAGTTATTATGTTTCAGGACAACAGTGGTGTGTGAATGCATAACCTATGGGGGCAAATGCAGACCAGTAGTTACATGTTATACCCATCTACATGGTTGTTGACATCCACATTGTCAAGATTGGTCCACATGTCTTGCACTAAGGGGTCCTGTGTATACCTCTGGACTGTCCAGAGGGAGTCAGACTGTCCACATATATTGGCCAATATCTCTGCTCTAGTCCACAGGAGCATTATGTGCTAGCAATGGTACTGTACTATGATATCCTTAGTATGTCTGTCAGTAGCCAATGGCTTCATGCCCACTGTGTGGAGCACAGCTACAGTTATCCCAGTCCACAAGTTGGGATCCACCTTGGATCCTGCGAACTACAGCCTCAGCAGCATGACATGCCTGATCTGCAAGTCCATGGAAGGTATTATCATGGAAATTAAAGGAAAGACATTGTCAACCTGCAAACAATGGACCCCAACCAGGTTGGGTTTGTGAAGGGCCGATCATGTCACTTCATCCTGATTGACAACTGTGAATTAATCTCCAGAGCTGTAGATGAGAGTAAGGTGGTTCACATAGCCTATCTGGACCTCACCAAGGCCTTCGACACTAACCCCCAGTCTGGAATCATAGATAAATGTATCAAGCTGGCCATTAATCCCTATGTCACCTGATGGGCTGCCAACTGCTGTACTGACAGAACCCACACTGTAAATGTAGGTGACACCAACCCCAGCCCCAGACAAGTGCAGTTGGAGTACCTTAGGGTTCAGGCCTGGCACCATCCTTGTTTCGCATCTACTGCTCTGAAGTACAGTCCAACAGTAAGGGACTCTGGTAAACAAAGGTTGCAGATGACTGCACAATGAGAGCCAATATTGAATCCCCACATGATGTGGATATTCTACAGAGGGGCCTTACAGAAAGACATAGGTGGTGCCTGTGCCATGGCCTCAAGATCAATGCCAAGAAATTTATAGTTATCCTCTTTGGAAAGGAACATGTACCTATAAAGTACCACATAGGTTGCAGTACACTAAACACCTAAAGTGTGATAACAGACATAGGGACACAGGTGGACAGTGGTCTCACCTTTGATAACCACATTACCACAACAGTCAGGAAACTCATCTATGTGGCACACCTCACCACTAAGGGCTTTACATCCAGGAAAAGGAGGCCATTGTTCCACTGTAGTCATCTCTCAGTAGACCCAGTACAGACTACAATAGCCCATTACGTACGTACCTCACAAGAATTCTGCAACAACTAGAAAGGCTGCGGGCATACCTTACGAAATGAATCGCAAGCCTAAACCAGATGCCCTATGCTGACTGTCTGAAATTCATCCAGCAATACTCTGTCATATATTGTGTTCTTATAGGTTCATAGGTTCATAGGTTCATACTAGGCTATCTGCCCTAGGGCAATTACAAGCCTAGCCAGAGTGTGTATGGCTTTCGCCGCCCATATTAAATTAATTTTGCTATGCCCTTTTTCAAGGTTAGTATACTGTGCCTCTGTCTAACAGTGACACAGAAGTGATACCCAGGGTAAACCTACAATCTCCCATCCACTCATCAAGATTCCTCTTGAAGAGAGTCAATGAGGGACTCTGCCTAACCTGGACTGGGATTTTATTCCAGAGTGAAGGGAGCCTCTGGGTTATGAATCTGTCCCTCCAGCATGTCCTATTTATTTCAGTGCTGAGGTTCAAGTCCCTCGAGCGTGGCTCGATGGGATTTGGATTTTGAGGTGCAGCATGTCCATTAATTCCGGGTTGGACATGGCTTTATACGTCAGGCACAGATCGCCTCTGAGCAGGCGGTATGCCACTGAGTAGAGCTGGAGTTTCTTTAACTGGGCAGCATACGGCATCTGTTTGAGCCCCTTGATCCTCTTGGTGAGGTACTTTTGGGGTCTTTCCAGTTGCTGCAGGTGTCTGGTAAGGTACATCCCAAAAGGGGCATTGTACTCAATTATGGGCCTGATGAGGGATGAGTAAAGAGGCACGATGACCTCCCCTGATCTAGATGTGAATCCCTTCATGATTAGGTGGGCTATATAAAATGTTTTTCTAACCACTTTGGCCACGTGGTTGTCAAATGATAGATTGCTATCAACTTGGGTTCCCAGGTCCCTAATTACTTCTTCTGTACTTAATGGATTACCACCTATGTGGTAATTTGTGGGCACTTAGTTTTTGCCAAAGGGGATGACTATACACTTTTTGGCGTTTAGCTTGAGGCCATGGCTCTGGCACCAGTTGTCTGTTTCTATGAGGCCCTTTTGGAGAATGCTTGTGTCAGCTGGAGAGTCTATTATGGCGCCCAGTTTGCAGTCATCTGCAAACTTGGTCAGCCACAGTCCTTCCATGTTGGCCTGTACCTCCGAGAAATATATACCGAACAAGAGAGGTCCCAGGACTGAGCTTTGTGGGACGCCACTTGTAACTGGTTTGGAGTCTGACATGGCTCCAGCTATTCTAACCATGTGGGTTCTGTCCTTGAGCCAGTTTGCAACCCATCTAGTGACATAGGGGTTTATACTTATACTTAAGCTGGTGAGCTTATCTATAATGCCCGAGTGGGGTATTGTATCAAAGGCTTTTGCAAGGTCCAGGAAGGCTGTGTGGACCACCTTCCCCTTGTCAATGGCCTTGGTGACTGTTTCAAAGAAATCAACCAGGTTCAAGAGGCAGGATCTGCCCTCAACAAAGCCAAACTGGGTAGGATCCAGTGTCTGCAGGTCCCCAATATCTTTATTTATAAGGTTCATGATGATCCTTTCCATAGCTTTGCAGACCAAGCTAGTGAGACTTATGGGATCCATTGAGGCACCACCTTTGTGGAGAGGGACTACTGTTGCTGTACGCCACTCTTTGGGTACATATCTTGTAGTAAGGCTGAGATTGAACAGTAGTTTTAGGTTTGGGTTTAGCTCTTCTTGGAGTTCATGTAGGACGCAGCCCGGGACACCGTCTGGTCCCATTGATGCTGTGTTTCTTGCTTTGGAGAGGGCAGCTCTTACCTGAGCATCTGAGATGTCAGGGGACAGCACTCTGCTGGGATAGATATTAGCCCTTTTGGTGGGGAGCGGGGGGAGAAGTTTGCGCTGAACCTGTCAGCTAGGATGTTGGAAATGTCTGTGGGTTCGGTGTATTTTTTGTCATTTTAGACTAATTCTGAGCATATCTGGGAATTCCCACCCAGGTTCCTAACATAACTAAAGAAAGCCTTGTGATTATCCTTAGTGTCCTGTGCAATTTTTCTCTCGAAGCTGGCCTTAGATGATTTTATGAGTGCCCGTAGTTTTTTGCTAATACTGATCAGAGATGCCTTCCCGTTTTGGGATTTTGCTCTATCCTCCTTCTATTGTATGGTTTGTTTATGGCTGGGGTCCACCAGACAGGACATCTGCCTTTGGAGGATTGGGTCTTGGTTTTATTTGGGATTGCATGATCCATGCATTCCTGAAGGTGTTCATAGAATGCATTTATAAAGGATTTTGCGGTTTGGGCCATATTATCCACAGGCCCGGGGGCTTTGAAGGATTCCACCTTGATTTTGAGGAGTGTGAAATTTGCTTTAGAGAAGTTTTTCACTGTGGTTTTCTGGGCATGGGGTGAGGTCGGGATGTGAATATCCAGTGGGATTAGTTTATGGTCTGATCTTACCAGTGAGGGATACACTTCTGGTCTGGAGCATAGAGTCCCCATGTTGGTGATGATCAGGTCCAGTATGTTTTCCCCTCTTGTGGGAGTGGTAACAAGTTGTTCCATAGCATTTGAGTTTATAAATTCTAGGAACCTTTGGGCTAGGGTGTTGGAGCTAGAGTAATGCTCCCAGTCTATGGTTGGGTAGCTGAAGTCACCCAATATAATGGTGTTTGGAGAGACCTTCATATTTTCCAGTGTTCTCAGGAAGGCCGAGTGGGGTTCCTGGGTTTGGGAGGGTGGTCTGTAGCAGGATATAAACTGGAAGGTAGTTTTACCCACTGTTAGTTGCACATGGATAGTCTCTGATGCTTCGTGCTGTGCCACCAACCTGGAGGTGTGGGTATCTTTGACGAATATTGATACTCCCCCTCCTCTTGTGGTTCGGTCCAAGTTTTGGGGCCGAAAAGCATGGTATGAGGTATAACCTGGTAGTGCTTGGGTGCTTTCGAGAGCCTTGAACCAGGTTTCTGTTACTGCACAGATATCGATGTTCTCCATGCTAAGGAGAGTTTTGAGTGCGTGCATCTTGAGGTTTAGACTTCTGGCGTTGAGTAGCATTACTCTTAGTTTCTTATCCCTTGTGATACCTATGGAGGTGGGTTTGTCTTTTGAGCCTTGCCTAAAAAAGGCACTATGGGGGTAGCAAGAGCCTTTGCCAATATCCGAAAGCCCAGGGGTGACAGGTGCAAGCCGTCCCTAGCGAAGCTTTGTGGCTTGTCGAGCATGTCATCCCAGGCTGACAGGCATTGGATCCCCTTTGAATGACACCAATACTTAAGCCAATTGTTGAAATTGATAATCTTGTCTTCATACTGTGGCATCATTCTTGGTGAGGGTAAGATGCTACTCAAGATCAGGGTCATACCAGCCTGGGCTACATTCTCAGAGAGCGCTTCTATGTCTCTTTTCATGTAGTCCAGGGAGGTACGTCTCAGGTCATTCACACCAGCATGGACAATGACTGAGTCATATTTGTACTTGCCTTGGAGTGACCTGAGTGCTTGTGTTATGTGGCGGATCCTAGCGCCTGACAGGCAGCTCACCGTGACCTTCTCCTTGTTCAGCCTGGTGAGTGGGACGTCAGTGTGCCTGATGATAGAGTCACCTATTACAAGTGTATCAGGTGTGTTGTTTAGCCTTAAGGGCTGTGACTGTTTGGCACACTGGCTTTGTGAGCTATGTGTTGCACGTGTTTTGTTTTGGGGTAGCGGTTGCTTGGGTGTCTGCTTTGGAGGTCTCTGCTGCTTAGGCAGATTTTTATTTAGAGCCTCCAAGTATGTTTTTGTGTGTTTATGTGTTTGGTTTACTGGCATGGTAGGTCTATGTGAGACTGGAATTGTAGTGAGTGTGGTTTCCTTCTCCTCCTGACTGGTTACGCCAGTACTGAGTTGAGAGAGCTTAGCCTCCAGTTTGGCTATATGGTTGCATCTCTCACATGTGATGGAATTTGTTGGGAGGAGGAGAGGGTTGTCTGTGTACATGAGGCAGTTGTAGCATTGCCTCAAGATTCCCAGATTCACCAGCTGGACTGGAGAGGAGATTGACAACTGACCTTTGGACATGCTAGAATAGTATTGGGAATTTCTTAATAATTGAAAAAATGGCCAATGGGGAGCAAGGTACTCCAGGGGGAGTTTGTGAGGGTGTAGTGTTTTTAATTTTTTAGTGCTGACTTATATAATTGCTTTAGTGAGCAAGTGCCAGGTAACTTAAATGCAAAAATGACAAACAGTAACTTTCTTTCAAGTGAAACAAGGAAATAAGTACAGTAAGCAATGCAGATATCACTAGGGACCCACAGAAGCGCTGAAAAGCCGCGTTTTAGGCGGAATTAGCTTTTCAGGGAAATAACAAGCATACAAACAAAACTAGATTCAGCAGGCCTGGATCTAGCCTATGCTACAGCAAACAAGGTGTACCAATTACAGTAAGAAATAGTTCAAATATGCAGGCACCATAAGCCTTTAACCAGAAATTCCCAGTTCAGAAGGGCAGAGTCCAGCCTCTTCTCCCACAAGAGTGCAGACCATGAACCCTCTTAATGTAAAATAACTGGCCTGAAGCCCTGGTGCTTAAACCAGAACTAATACACTTTTAGAATAACAGACACTGAGCCCTCAATCAGCAGTTCCCAACTTAGAAGGATGTAAGCTACATGTCCTGCCACCACAGTGCAGCCCACAGTCCTTCCTAATGTAAACCAACTGGTCTAAAGCCCAAGTGCTTAAACTAAAAGGCTTAGAATAAGTTACACCAAGTAGTAATAAATACAATTGAGTCCTTTTAAGATGATGGAAAAGCAAAATAAAGTAGGAAAAAAACACAAATACAGTAAAAGCAGATAATTTTTTTTTTTTTTGTTTTGTTAGTGGAAAGAGAGAAAGGAGTAGCCGAAACTAAGCTGATTGGCTTTCTCAAATGTTCTCCATGTACTGGGTAGAATGAGGTAATGACATTAGACTGGGAGGAGGGTCCCAGATCAAATTTACACTAGGGGTGGGCAACTGCAAAGCCACCAACTATAAAAACACTATACCAGCACGGAGGGAGGGTAGGAAACAAACTGCAGAAATGTTTCACAGCTGAAAAACAGCAGTGAGCCTTTAAATGAAAGTTTTAAACAGCTAAAGGAGCCTCTAGAAAAAAAGAGTTTACTGTAACCAGTTATCAGAAACAAACAACCCAACAGATGCTTAATAAAGGTGGACAATTTCTAGTTAATGCCTCACACACAGTGAAACTAGCTAGAAAAATACACAGTACACAAAGTGCTATAAATAACAAAGAAATAAAGAACAAAATAAACAAAAAACAGGATACGTAATGTTATATATTATAGCTCTGACTTTCCTCAGTGTCCTTCCTTCGATCAGTTCACTGTGAAATGGCAGAGCATTCACAACTGAACTTCTTAGGTAACAGAAAGTTGAAACCTGAGACAGCTTTGAAGAAAGAAATCTCAAAAGAACCAATGAGGTGCTTAGTCTAAGCTGTAGTCCAGGTGACCTCAGTCAGCCAATGACCTCAAACAATTCTCTCTCACAGAAATGCCTGATGGCTTTGGCCAAACCAATGTCTCTGAATATGTGCTCAGACACACAGCCTCCACAAACACTAGGCCCAAATACAAGCCTGAATATAGAAATGCTACAAATATCCCCACTACTTAGAACAAACTGCAGAAATGTTTCACAGCTGAAAGCAGCAGTGAGCCTTTAAATGAAAGTTTTAAACAGCTAAAGGAGCCTCTAGAAAGAGTTTACTGTAACCAGTTATCAGAAACAAACAACCCAACAGATGCTTAATAAAGGTGGACAATTTCCAGTTAATACCTCACACACAGTGAAACTAGCTAGAAAAATACACAGTACACAAAGTGCTATAAATAACAAAGAAATAAAGAACAAAATAAACAAAAAACAGGATACTTAATGTTATATATTATAGCTCCGACTTTCCTCAGTGTCCTTCCTTCGATCAGTTCACTGTGAAAAGGCAGAGCATTCACAACTGAACTTCTTAGGTAACAGAAAGTTGAAACCTGAGACAGCTTTTAAGAAAGAAATCTCAAAAGAACCAATGAGGTGCTTAGCCTAAGCTGTAGTCCAGGTGACCTCAGTCAGCCATGACCTCAAACAATTCTCTCTCACAGAAATGCCTGATGGCTTTGGCCAAACCAATGTCTCTGAATATGTGCTCAGACACACAGCCTCCACAAACACTAGGCCCAAATACAAGCCTGAATATAGAAATGCTACAAATATCCCCACTACTTAGAACAAACTGCAGAAATGTTTCACAGCTGAAAAACAGCAGTGAGCCTTTAAATGAAAGTTTTAAACAGCTAAAGGAGCCTCTAGAAAAAAAGAGTTTACTGTAACCAGTTATCAGAAACAAACAACCCAACAGATGCTTAATAAAGGTGGACAATTTCCAGTTAATACCTCACACACAGTGAAACTAGCTAGAAAAATACACAGTACACAAAGTGCTATAAATAACAAAGAAATAAAGAACAAAATAAACAAAAAACAGGATACTTAATGTTATATATTATAGCTCCGACTTTCCTCAGTGTCCTTCCTTCGATCAGTTCACTGTGAAATGGCAGAGCATTCACAACTGAACTTCTTAGGTAACAGAGGTGATCTCTGCTTAACATACCATGCCATGTCAAACCCATAGGTGATGGACATGCTACACTTAAAAAATTCCAAACCCTCACAGCCACATGCTCCAGGGATCCAAATCTTGTCATCACAATGAACAATACATGCTGGAGGGATGTGTTCCTGACCCATAGACTCCCCAGACTCTTGAATTGACTGCCCATACATGTCAAGCAGAGTGCCTCTTTGGCCTTCTTCTAAAGGAACTTTGACGATTGGATGGGAAATAGAAAATTGACCCCGGGGATCATGTCAGCTGCCCTGCTAGACAGGGGTCAAGGGAAGTATATATTGTGGGAAGACATAGCCAGGGAAATGTCATGTCTAAGCATGTATAGGCCATAGGCGCCATAGCCTAGTATCAACCTAGGAACCTACGAAGAACACTTTCCATTGCCCAACCTTGGCTAGGTTGCTGATGTCATTCACCTTGAAATACACCTTTGGGGAAGAACTAATCCAGTAAGGTCTGTGGTGCATGCTATAACTGCATAATGTTGTAGTGTGATGTACTATTTTGGTAGGAGTTCTATATCCCAGACATGGCAAGTGTAAAGGTTTGTGTGTCCGTGTAGGGATCAATGCTTTTGAGGCCATTTGCAGTCACTACAACTTCCATTGCCCTACTTTGGCAAGCCTGCTGATGTCACTCACTTTGAAATACACCTTTGGCGAAGGACTAGACTAGTAACCTCCGTGGCTTGTACTATAACAGCATAATGCTATTGTGTGATGCTAGTTAGGTAGGAGTTATAATCCTAGACATGGCAAGTGTAAAAATGTGTTTGTGTGTGTGTTTGTTTGCCTGCGTAGGGATCAATGCTTTTGAGGCCATTCACAGTCACTACAACTTCCATTGCCCTACTTTGGCAAGCCTGCTAATGTCATTCACTTTGAAATACACCTTTGAGGAAAGAGTAGCCCAGTAATCTCCAAGGTGTGTGCTATAATTGCGTAATGTGATGTAGTGTGATGTACTAGTTAAGTAGGAGTTCTAATACCAGACATGGCAACTGTGAAACTTGTTGTTGTTGGTGTGTGTGTGTGTGTGTGTGTGTGTGTGTGTGATATGTATCCTGTGTGGAAGTAACTGAGAGTGTGTAACAGCAGGACTCATTGTGGAGTGGGTTTTGAAAATTTCTGATATGGTGCGCCTACGATATGTCACAATGTCCACCTTACAAGGATAACAGAGAGGCTGGGGTAGACAATCCATACCCCTGCATGTGACATCATGGCTTGGTGAACAATATAGTCAACCCTTGTATTACCCAGAGAACACTCTCCACCCATGTCTCATACACAA
>NC_056742.1:229696577-229714077 GCF_019279795.1 Protopterus annectens
GTCACCTGGACTACAGCTTAGACTAAGCACCTCATTGGTTCTTTGAGATTTCTTTCTTAAAACCTCTCTCAGGTTCCAACTTTCTGTGACCTAAGAACCTCAGTCGTGAGTGGTCACCCATTTTACAGTGGGCTAATCGAAGGAAGGACACTCAGCAAACTCGGAGCTACAATATATAACATTAAGTATACTGTTTTTTGTTTATTTTGTTCTTTATTTCTTAGTTGTTTATAGCACTTTGTGTACTGTGTATTTTTTTTAGCTAGTTTCACTGTGTGTGAGGTATTAACTGGAAATTGTCCACTCTTATTAAGCATCTGTTGGGTTGTTTGTTTATGATAACTTGTTGCAGTTAAACTCTTTTTCTAGTGGCTCCTTTAGCTGTTTAAAACTTTCATTTAAAGGCTCACTGCTGATTTTCAGCTGTGAGTAACATTTCTGCAGTTTGTTCTAAGTAGTGGGGATATTTGTAGCATTTCCATATTCAGGCTTGTATTTGGGCCTAGTCTTTGTGGAGGCTGTGTGTCTGAGCACATAATTCAGAGACATCTTGTTTTAGCCAAAGCCATCAGGCATTTCAGTGAGAGAGAATTGTTTGAGGTCATTGGCTGACTGAGGTCTCCTGGACTACAGCTTAGACTAAGCACCTCATTGGTTCTTTTGAGATTTCTTTCTTAAAAGCTGTCTCAGGTTTCAACTTTCTGTTACCTAAGAAGCTCAGTTGTGAGTGTTCAGCCATTTTACAGTGAGCTAATCGAAGGAAGGACACTCAGCAAACTCAGAGCTACAATATATAACATTAAGTATCCCGTTTTTATTTATTTTGTTCTTTATTTCTTTGTTGTTTATAGCACATTGTGTACTGTGTATTTTTTCTAGCTAGTTTCACTGTGTGTGAGGTATTAACTGGAAATTGTCCACTCTTATTAAGCATCTGTTGGGTTGTTTGTTTATGATAACTTGTTGCAGTTAAACTCTTTTTTCTAGTGGCTCCTTTAGCTGTTTAAAACTTTCATTTAAAGGCTCACTGCTGCTTTTCAGCTGTGAGTAACATTTCTGCAGTTTGTTCTAAGTAGTGGGGATATTTGTAGCATTTCCATATTCAGGCTTGTATTTGGGCCTAGTCTTTGTGGAGGCTGTGTGTCTGAGCACATAATTCAGAGACATCTTGTTTTAGCCAAAGCCATCAGGCATTTCAGTGAGAGAGAATTATTTGAGGTCATTGGCTGACTGAGGTCTCCTGGACTACAGCTTAGACTAAGCACCTTATTGGTTCTTTTGAGATTTCTTTCTTAAAAGCTGTCTCAGGTTTCAACTTTCTGTTACCTAAGAAGCTCAGTTGTGAGTGTTCAGCCATTTTACAGTGAGCTAATCGAAGGAAGGACACTCAGCAAACTGAGAGCTACAATATATAACATTAAGTATCCTGTTTTTTGTTTATTTTGTTCTTTATTTCTTTGTTGTTTATAGCACTTTTTTTACTGTGTATTTTTCTAGCTAGTTTCACTGTGTGTGAGGTATTAACTGGAAATTGTCCACTCTTATTAAGCATCTGTTGGGTTGTTTGTTTATGATAACTTGTTGCAGTTAAACTCTTTTTTCTAGTGGCTCCTTTAGCTGTTTAAAACTTTCATTTAAAGGCTCACTGCTGCTTTTCAGCTGTGAGTAACATTTCTGCAGTTTGTTCTAAGTAGTGGGGATATTTGTAGCATTTCCATATTCAGGCTTGTATTTGGGCCTAGTCTTTGTGGAGGCTGTGTGTCTGAGCACATAATTCAGGGACATATTGTTTTAGCCAAAGCCATCAGGCATTTCAGAGAGAGAGAATTATTTGAGGTCATTGGCTGACTGAGGTCTCCTGGACTACAGCTTAGACTAAGCACCTCATTGGTTCTTTTGAGATTTCTTTCTTAAAAGCTGTTTCAGGTTTCAACTTTCTGTTACCTAAGAAGCTCAGTTGTGAGTGTTTAGCCATTTTACAGTGATCTAATCGAAGGAAGGACACTCAGCAAACTCGGAGCTACAATACATAACATTAAGTATCCTGTTTTTTGTTTATTTTGTTCTTTATTTCTTTGTTGTTTATAGCACTTTGTATACTGTGTATTTTTTCTAGCTAGTTTCACTGTGTGTGAGGTATTAACTGGAAACTGTCCACTCTTATTAAGCATCTGTTGGGTTGTTTGTTTATGATAACTTGTTGCAGTTAAACTCTTTTTTTCTAGTGGCTCCTTTAGCTGTTTAAAACTTTCATTTAAAGGCTCACTGCTGCTTTTCAGCTGTGAGTAACATTTATGCAGTTTGTTTCCTAGCCTCCCTCCCTGTTGGTATAGTGTTTTTATAGTTGGTGGCTTTGCAGTTGCCCGCGCCTAGTGTAAATTTGATCTGGGACCCTCCTCCCAGTCTAGTGTCATTACCTCATTCTACCCAGTACAGGGAGAGCATTTGAGAAGGCCAATCAGCTTAGTTTCTGCTACTCCTTTGTCTCTTTCAAAAAAAAAAAATTATCTGCTTTTACTGTATTTGTGTTTTTTCCTACTTTATTTTGCTTTTGCATCATCTTAAAAGTACTCAATTGTATTTATTACTGCTTGGTGTAACTCATTCTAAGCCTTTTAGTTTAAGCACCTGGGCTTCAGACCAGTTTTACATTAGGAAGGTTTGTGGTCTGCACTGTAGTGGCAGAAAAAGTAGCTTACATCCTTCTAAGTTGGGAACTGCTGATTGAGGGCTCAGTGTCTGTTATTCTAAAAGTGTATTAATTCTGGTTTAAGCACTTGGGCTTGAGGCCAGTTATTTTACATTAAGAGGGTTTGTGTTCTGCACTCTTGTGGGAGGAGAGGCTGGACTCTGTCCTTCTGAGCTGGGAATTTCTGGTTAAAGCTTATAGTGCCTGCATATTTGAACTGCTTCTTACTGGAATTGGTACACCTCGTTTGCTGTAGCATAGACTAGATCCAGGCCTGCTGAATCTAGCTTTGTTTGTATAATTTGAGCACTAATCCAGGCATTCTTTAAAGTATTCAGTTGTATTTATTACTGCTGGTAGTAACTTGATTAAAGTGTAGCTATCATTTCTAAAGTCTTTTGGATTAAGCACTTGGGCTTCAGACCAGTTGTTTTACATTAGGAAGGTTTGTGGCCTGCACTGTGGTGACAGGACAGGTAGCTTACATCCTTCTAAGTTGGGAACTGCTGATTGAGAGCTCAGTGTCTGTTATTCTAAAAGTGTATTAGTTCTGGTTTAAGCACTTGGGCTTCAGGCCAGTTATTTTACATTAAGAAGGATTGCGGTCTGCACTCTTGTGGGAGGAGAGGCTGGACTCTGCCCTTCTGAGCAGGGAATTTCTGGTTAAAGGCTTATAGTGCCTGCATATTCCAACTGTTTCTTACTGAAATTGGTACACTTTGTTTGCTGTAGCATAGACTAGATCCAGGCCTGCTGAATCTAGCTTTATTTGTATGCTTGTTGTTTGTTTATTTCCCTGAAATGCTAATTCCACCTAAAACGTGGCCTTTTAGCACTTCTGTGGATTCCCTAGTGATATCTGCATTGCTTACTGTACTTATTTCCTTGTTTCACTTGAAAGAAAGTTACTGTTTGTCGTTTTTGCATTTAAGTTACCTGTAACACATTGCATTTAAGTTACCTGGCACTTGCTCACTAAAGCAATTATATAAGTCAGCTCTAAAAAATTAAAAGCACTACTCCCTCACAAACTCCCCTTGAGTACCTTGTTCCCCATTGGGCCTTTTTTGCAATTATAAAGGAATTCCCAATACTATTCTAGCATGTCCAATGGTCAGTTGTCAATCTCCTCTCCAGTCCAGCTGGTGAATCTGGGAATCTTTAGGCAATGTTACAACTGCCTCATGTACACAGACAACCCTCTCCTCCTCCCAACAAATTCCAACACATGTGAGATATGCAACCATATAGCCAAACTGGAGGCTAAGCTCTCTCAACTCAGTACTGGTGTAACCAGTCAGGAGGAGAAGGAAACCACACTCACTACAATTCCAGTCTCACATAGACCTACCACGACAATAAACCAAACACATAAACACACAAAAACAAACTCAGAGGCTCTAAATAAAAATCTGCCTAAGCAGCAGAGACCTCCAAAGCAGACACCCAAGCAACCTCTACCCCAAAACAAAACACGTGCAACACATAGCTCACAAAGCCAGTGTGCCGAACAGTCACAGCCCCTTAAGGCTAAACAACACACCTGATACACTTGTAATAGGTGACTCTATCATCAGGCACACTGACGTCCCGCTCACCAGGCTGAACAAGGAGAAAGTCACGGTGAGCTGCCTGTCGGTCGCTAGGATCCGCCACATAACATAAGCACTCAGGTCACTCCAAGACAAGTACAAATATGACTCAGTCATTGTCCATGCTGGTGTGAATGACCTGAGACGTACCTCCCTGGACTACATGAAAAGAGACATAGAGGAGCTCTATGAGCATGTATCCCAGGCCGGTATGACCCTGACCTTGAGTAGCATCTTACCCTCACCAAGAATGATGCCACAGTATGAAGACAAGATGATCAATTTCAACAATTGGCTTAAGTGTTGGTGTCATTCAAAAGGGGATCCAATGCCTGTCAGCCTGGGATGACATGCTCGACAAGCCACGATGCTTCGCTAGGGACGGCTTGCACCTGTCACCCCTGGGCTTTCGGATATTGGCAAAGGCTCTTGCTACCCCCATAGTGCCTTTTTTAAGCAAGGTTCAAAAGACAAACCCACCGCCATAGGTATCACAAGGGATAAGAAACTAAGAGTAATGCTACTCAACACCAGAAGTCTAAACCTCAAGATGCACGCACTCAAAACTCTCCTTAGCATGGAGAACACCGATATCTGTGCAGTAACAGAAACCTGGTTCAAGGCTCCCGAGAGCACCCCAGCACTACCAGGTTATACCTCATACCATGCTTTTCGGCCCCAAAACTTGGACCGAACCACAAAAGGAGGGGGAGTATCAATATTTGTCAAAGATACCCACACCTCCAGGTTGGTGGCACAGCATGAAGCATCAGAGACTATCCATGTGCAACTAACTGTGGGTAAAACTGCCTTCCAGTTTATAGCCTGCTACAGACCACCCTCCCAAACACAGGAACCCCACTTGGCCTTCCTGAGAATACTGGAAAATATGAAGGTCTCTCCAAACACTATTATAATGGTCGACTTCAACTACCCATACATAGACTGGGAGCTTTACTCTAGCTCCAACACCCTAGCCCAAAGGTTCCTAGAATTTATAAACTCAAATGCTATGGAACAACTTGTTACCACTCCCACAAGAGGGGAAAACATACTGGACCTGATCATCACCAACATGGGGACACTATGCTCCAGACCAGAAGTGTATCCCTCACTGTTAAGATCAGACCATAAACTAATCTCACTGGATATTCACTTCCCGACCCGACCCCCTGCCCAGAAAACCACAGTGAAAAACTTCTCTAAAGCAAATTTCACATGCCTCAAAACCGAGGCGAAATCCTTCAAAGCCCCCGGGCCTGTGGAAAATACGGCCCAGACCGCAGAATCCTTTATAAACGCATTCTATGAACACCTTCAGGAATGCATGGATCATGCAATCCCAAATAAAACCAAGACCCAATCCTCCAAAGGCAGACGTCCTGTCTGGTGGACCCCAGCCATAAACAAACTATACAATAGAAGGAGGAAGCTACTACATGATGGAGCAAAATCCCAAAAAGGGAAGGCATCTCTGATCAGTATTAGCAAAAAACTACGGGCACTCATAAAATCGTCTAAGGCCAGCTTCGAGAGAAAAATTGCACAGGACACTAAGGATAATCACAAGGCTTTCTTTAGTTATGTTAGGAACCTGGGTGGGAATTCCCAGATATGCTCAGAATTAGTCCAAAATGACAAAAAATACAGGAGCCCACAGACATTGCCAACATCCTAGCTGACAGGTTCAGTGCAAACTTCTCCCCCCTCTCCCCACCAAAAGGGCAAATATCTATCCCAACAGAGTGCTGCCCCCCTGACATCTCAGATGCTCAGGTAAGAGCGGCCCTCTCCAAAGCAAAAAACACAGCATCAATGGGACTAGATGGTGTCCCAGGCTGCGTCCTACATGAACTCCAAGAAGAGCTAAACCTAAACATAAAACTACTGTTCAATCTTAGCCTTAGTACAGGATATGTACCCAAAGAGTGGCGTACAGCAACAGTGGTCCCTCTCCACAAAGGTGGTGCCTCAACGGATCCTGGAAACTATCGCCCCATAAGCCTGACTAGCTTGCTCTGCAAAGCTATGGAAAAGATCATCATGGACCTCATAAATAAAGATATTGGGGACCTACAGACACTGGATCCTACCCAGTTTGGCTTTGTTAAGGGCAGATCCTGCCTCTTAAACCTGGTTGATTTCTTTGAAACAGTCACCAAGGCCATTGATGAGGGGAAGGTGGTCCACACAGCCTACCTGGACCTCACAAAAGCCTTCGATACAATACCCCACTCGGGCATTATAGATTAGCTCACCAGCTTAAATATAAACCCCTATGTCACTAGATGGGTTGCAAACTGGCTCAAGGACAGAACCCACATGGTTAGAATTGCTGGAGCCATGTCAGACTCCAAACCAGTTACAAGTGGTTTCCCACAAGGCTCAGTCCTGGGACCTCTCTTGTTCGGTATATATTTCTCGGTGGTACAGACCAACACGGAAGGACTGTGGCTGACCAAGTTCACAGACGACTGCAAACTGGGTGCCATAATCAACTCTCCAGCCGAAACAAGCATCCTCCAAAAGGGCCTCATAGAAACAGACAACTGGTGCCAGAGCCATGGCCTCAAGCTAAATGCCAAAAAGTGTATAGTCATCCCCTTTGGCAAAAACAAAGTGCCCACAAATTATCACATAGGTGGTAATCCATTAAGTACAGAAGAAGTCATTAGGGACCTGGGGACCCAAGTTGATAGCAATCTCTCATTTGACAACCACGTGGCCAAAGTGGTTAGAAAAACATTTTATATAGCCCACCTAATCATGGAGGGATTCACATCTAGATCAGGGGAGGTCATTGTACCTCTTTACTCATCCCTCATCAGGCCCATAATTGAGTACAATGCCCCTTTTGGGATGTACCTTACCAGACACCTGCAGCAAATGGAAAGACCCCAAAAGTACCTCACCAAGAGTATCAAAGGGCTCAAACAGATGCCATATGCTGCCCAGTTAAAGAAACTCCAGCTCTACTCAGTGGCATACCGCATGCTCAGAGGCGATCTGTGCCTGACGTATAAAGCCATGTCCAACCCGGAATTAATGGACATGCTGCACCTCAGAAAATCCAAATCCCATCGAGCTACATGCTCGAGAGACTTGAACCTCAGCACTGAAATAAATAGGACATGCTGGAGGGACAGATTCATAACCCAGAGGCTCCCTTCACTCTGGAATAAAATCCCAGTCCAGGTTAGGCAGAGTCCCACATTGGCTCTCTTCAAGAGGAATCTTGATGAGTGGATGGGAGATCGTAGGTTTACCCCGGCTATCACTTCTGTGTCACTGTTAGACAGAGGCACAGTATACTAACCTCAAAAAAAGGCATAGCAAAATTAATTTAAAATGGGTGGCGAAAGCCAAACACACTCTGGTTAGGCTTATAAATGCCCTAGGGCAGATAGCCTAGTATGAACCTATGAACCTATGAACTACCATAGTCAACAGAACATGCTTGGGTACAGGTCTCCAAGATAGACACTAACCATGTTATGTAATACATGTTGCATACATGTCAGCTGGAGCATCTCACCAGCCATTTGCAGGAGGTACCTAGAGAATTGGTTGATGCATGTCACTCTCACCCTGAAGGTCAACACAGTGGTGTCTGTAGGTAGATGGACTGCTATCATATAGTGGGTGGCATGATACCACTGTACACACATCCCTTACACTTCCCATCTCTCCATGGACAATAGCCAGGTACACACCTATGAACACCTGCACCAATGCACCCCAGTACTGACAAATGTGTACATGTGCACTACTGAGGATAGCAGTGTATGTGTGTTAGTAGAGCTGTAGTTAGGAATACCCTGAGGCCCTTCACACCCACCGCACCACCCATTGCCATAGTTAGATGTGGTTGCTGCTGTACCAGACATTACATGTACCTCGATACACTCCTCTCCATAAGGGCTACTGGGCCTTGCAGTACCATCACAAAACTGTTGTACAAATGGGTTGATAGGCATGGGATACCCACTGAGTTCTGGCAAGTGTATATGTGCATGTGTGTATATATATGTAGGGTACAGCATTCCGAGGCCACATATTCCTGTTACAATATGCATTGCTACACAATATTGGAGATAGTGATGTTGCTGCCCATAGGAGAGGCATGACAATGCATCACCCTACTATGCCTGTGGCATGTGGATTAGATGCATATCCCTGTAGAAGCACTCTTGGGATGGACAAGGGTATTGCAGTACTGGTCAATGTGTTATGGTGGGTATGTCAGAGTGTCATCATGGATTACAGTGCGGATAATAACCACAGTGGGGTGTGGGTGCTGGGATTACTGTCATTACACCATGGTACCCCGGTACATGTCCCTTGTACCACTGCATGGTGGCCACTGTCACCATCAACCATACAGGTAACTGATAACACTATCCAGCCCAGTTATTCATGTGCTGTGTGCAGCCTACCTGTAACACATTGCACACACTGACAAGGTAGCTAGCACTGATAGGCCTAGGTCTCTCAGATGTGTGCCTGAATGTTATGTGTTTGTTAATGTGTATATGATGGTATGACACACTATGTATTGTCCATATACAACCATTACATCCCCAATACCATACTGTACATGCCTGGGGATGTTCTGCATGTAACATGTAACCTGGAACACACCTCATCCTAAATGCTGTGTGGTGTGTGCAATTAAAGCCACAAACATCAGTAGCACTACATACCTAGATAGGGGTCTAGTTCCAGTGTTGCAAGTAAGAGTGTGTGTGTATGTGGAGGGATCTACTTCAGGTTGCTGAATATACATGTCCCAGGGGGTCATCTGTCCATGTGGCACAGGTAGTAACTGATATACAGACCTATGACATGTGTTTAACTGTACCCAGGATATGGCACAGCCATGGTGTCACCAAAGTGCCATACCCCTTGTGAGATATGACAGCAGAGCATCCTCCTGCTGACACATGGACACCTACAACACAAATGGATAACACTATGGAGACCACAATCACTCAGTGTTACTAACAGCTATAATGCATCATGGCTGGGCAGCTATACTACCTGACATGTAAGCATTAAACATTACTGCTGATGACATGTTACTCAGCAGTATATTGGTACACTGTAGTACAGCCACCATGTGCATCAGAACCATATTAGCCAGTCCCTGCATCGATGTTATGGATGACAGGGATGTGGCACAGGTATCATCATATGCACAGGGTGTGCTGTTGGTCTGCCAGGGACCAAGGGTCTAGATTAAATCATCGAATGCATAGAAAAGCAAACAATGATTTATCGACCCCATGTAAGTGGAAGCTTACAAACTCAAATGCTTAGAACAGCGATTTTTTTCCAAGGGGAAAAAAAATCGCTGTTCCAAAAAAAAAAAAAAAAACTTAAAACATAACATAAAGTGGGGGCTTCACCTTTGCCTGTCACACCCTCTACTTAAATATATCAACTTCGAGATCGCACTACAGTGATAAAAACAGCAAAGTAACAGACGCGGCCAAGCAATTTCTTTCCCAGGGAAAGAATTTGCTTATATACTGCTTCTTCACTTTGCCTTTTCGTCTTTTCAAGTTTGACCAAGACGCATTAGAAAGAATGCATCTTTAGTCATCTAATAGGTACCCGAGACCTAGGGTGGGCAATACGTATGACACCATGTATGTGAGTGAGGGGTTTAAGTTACTGATATGGCCTTGTTGATGTGGTGTGTGTAGGTATGGGGTTGGCCTAGGTGTGTTTGTATTGTGTGTGGGTAAGCATACACATAGTTCTGCCATGTGGCTGCCTTATACAGGTGTTTGTTGGACAACTGCAGACCATACCCGGCAGGGTATGCAGTTCAACACCTCTGGCCATGGACATGAGAACTGTGCCTGCCAGGGGTTCCACAGGCATGTCCAGGTAGAAGCCTCGATATGCTACTCTCCCCTGATGATGACATATGTCCACTGGAACCAGGTCCCTCTTGGGACTGGCCAGGGCCACATGCACATGGTCTGCTGTGGTTTGGTGCGGACAGCAGCCACCCTGCAGTACTGGGGCTGGTACTGCCACTATGGGACCAGCTTGGTGTCCTTGCATGTCCACATTGACCACCAGATGTTGGTGTTGCTGGCCTACATCAACATGGCTGTCACACCAGTCTCACCACATGCTCTAGCATGGACAATCCACGGTCGAGGAGGTCCACCATTTCAGCCCAACTTCTATCTATGACCTCTGTATAATAACAAAGGGCACCTGCAAGATCACAGATGTTGTCACTTACAGCTGAAAAAGCATCCCTCTGCAGCCTCAGATAGCCTGAAACATGCATCTGGTGGTCCCAGATGTGGTACTTCTGCCAGAGGCAAGATGACCAGCGACTCTCTAACAAGCACCCCTGTACATCTGCCTATGTGGTACCCTGCCCAACATCTGGCTATGGCTGCTGTGTCCAGACACAGCAGCCATAGATACCACACTGTCCTGTGCACTGCCACCAACCGCCAACTGTCCCTCTGCTATTACCACTGGTGATGGGGTATCTATATGCATTGTGACTGTGTGTGGGGATGGGGTGGATAATGGGGATGTCAAACGATGGCGCAGTTTTGGCTTCTGACAACCCTGCCTGTGCCTCAACACACCTAACATAATTTTCAGTGTCTGTATGGACACCAACATCAGATTGCATGCAGGAGGGACCCTGACCCACCTCGCCACCTGTGAGGAGAAAGCAAGAAATGCACTTTAAGACCTGTACATCTTTGCTTAGCAGTACACACATATATACACACACACACACACGCACACACACGCACACACACACACACACACACACACACACACACACACACACACACACACACACATACACATACATATACACACACACACACACACACACACACACACACACACACACACACACACACACACACACACACACACACACACACACACACACACACACACACATACACACACACACGCACACACATGCACACACACACACACACACACACACACACACACACACACACACACACACACACACACACACACACACACACACACACTCCCTGACATTCCACTATAATACCTACCTGTCCCTGAGTTTACAGATTGTCCCAAGTTTATTCTCTTAAGTTCCCCATCCTGCATCACACTTGGAAACCTACACTCATTAATACCAATCACTAATGTATCATTCTTCTAATTGCCTAGACAAGTGACCAGAAAACATGACCTGTTACTCCATTACCTCTTTGACTTGATTGGAGTCAGTTTTACCAGGCCTCACTGCTGTCATCCAGTGTTGCTAGACATTCCTGCAACCCTTCAGGTTTGTCCAGACATCGTGAGCATGGCCCCCATATATTTGGGGCTACTACAGTCACTCAATAATGTCATGCACTGGAGTGTCATATGTAACTATTGCTCAGTAGATGCAAGGTTTGTTGCTGTATTAACTTATGTGGACAACAGTAATATTTGGTTACACTCACTGGTGTTGACTAGTAATTCCTCAATGCTTCTGTAGTCCTGCATACATGGGTATTCTTTCACCTGTCTGCTGATTGCAGTTTTAACAGTATACCTGGTGTCTTGTTTCCCTCCCAATGCATGTTCCATGCTACAGACCTTATTATAATATCAGCTGTCCTGAGATTACATATCAGACAAGTATTCCTGGTGTCTCATGTGTCAGTCCATGTCCTTGTACTGCACAATTCCAAAGGGATGATGAGACGTATGAATAACCCCACATTCACACATGTGCATACATGGATACACACACAAACACATACACACACATACACACACATCCTACATGCATTAAATCCCTCCACGCCACCAGATTGCACTTACAGACAAAATAAACCCTCACACACACACACACACACACACACACACACACACACACACACACACACACACACACACACACACTTACAGGTGAGGTTGCATGAAGATATTACACACAGACCTCCCATTACCCATCTGTCAACATACATAACATATGGTACTCAACAGCATGCAGTGCAGCTATAGTCAATTCATGCTAGCAACAGTATACATGTGTGTGGTACATAGGCTGTGTTAGAACATGATGCCCCTTCCCCTGGAAAACACTGCACCCATGTAGACAGTATTGCTGTGCACCTGTTCAGCACCCTGCCATGTACTGTGCACCATACCTCACAGGTGTACACACCATTGCTGAATGTGTATTACTGTGTCAGTTATGTCTAGTCTGCTGCTCACAGCCCCTGTGTGTTTGTCCAGCACATACCTGGGATTATATGTGGACAGATGTCATTTGTGAATGCCTGCTGTCTGATTTGCAGATGTCATCATCAGCGGTGCATGTATCAGCAATATGTTACAATTACACTGACAACCGTCAACCCTTACCATGGCTATGGGGAGTGTACACACCCTTAGTGATATAACACCCACTTCCTTGATATGCCATGGGACCACATTACTGCATATGTTAACTTTACATGAGCCTGATATGTGACATATGTTATGTACAATCAAATGCAGTGTCAAACAAATGTGTTACTTGTGCTGATTGAGATGCATACATGTACGAATATGTGTACGCGCCCTTATCATGATGTTTTTTTGCACCTACTGTTATGTGTACTACAGCAGTCACTATTCCTGGCAGGGGTATATTAGCATGGGCCATCTGCATTTGCCAGTATATGGTCAGTCTACCCTACACATGTCCTCCAACTCTGCATGATTGCAAGGTCAACTCATGTGCACATCCCTTGGAGTTCCCTATTGCTGTGGAGTCAGGGTTATGTCTGCCACAGTTTCTGACCCTGACTGTGTGCAGATGGGTCTATATTAGAATGTTGAAACTGCACTTACACAAATCCCAAAAGGCCAACACAGAAACAGTGAACTGCAAGAACACTGAATGTCCTGAAGTGCGAAATTCGAAATACCGAGGTGCCATAGTTGTCCACACCATGTTTAGTGAGGTAAAACATCACTAGGAGATTCTCTTATCCAGTATAGCTCCCTAATGTAAATGTGCAATAGTTACTGACCTTAGGGTTAGAGTGTGAGTTAAGGTAAGTGCATATATAGTAATGCATTCAGCCTACACCTCAGGGTTAGAAGTAGGGTTAAGTTAAGTGCATATATAGTACTTCAGTTGTGTAGTGGAATAGATAAGTAAATTACACTTTTCCTGTACTTGGGTGTTGTTTGTTTATATTCAGATGCATTTGTCTGTAATGCACGTTTGATTAGGATATGGGATATATGGATGAAGTGTACATATGGGTGAAGTGTGGATTATTTATTTTGTTTGGGTAGGCAGCATGTAGCGGGTGGTGGAGTTGGCCAATTATGGGAATTCGATATTCTGAATTTCGCGCTTAAGGACATTCGCTGTTCTTGCAGTTTGCTGTTTATGTGTCGGCCTTTTGGGATTCATGTAAGTGAGGTTTCAGCACTCTAAAATAGATCATGTGCAGATACATCAATTCATAGCATCCTTTGGTTCTCTGCTGCAGTGCACTGTTGTGTCTTGATGAAAATCCCTCTCCACCTTCAGCCTTTTTGCAGATGCTTGACAACTATGGCCTACACATGTGTGTCAGTTTGCAGTATCCCAGACACTGAATACCACATGTAACAGCCTTGGCCCAGCTAATGAATGGCAAACATATAGGTGTACACTGGCACCGGCATGGTACAGATGGGGATGATGGGCCTGAGATGGGGTGAGGTGTTGGTTGTGCAGCACATGTATCGTATATAATACTGTCTGTAGCTTTCCAATGTGGTCTTGGTACACCAGCACACATTGGAACACATGCCTTTTGGGGAACTCTCCTGTTATGCATACACTACCTGTAGAGAGGCCTGGCTGATGTTTCCTGTGGTACAACTGTCACATCTGATTACCCTAACCCATAGGCCATACGTTTGCAGAGTCCAGGCAATTGCTGACATGGGTACTGCACAGCCAGTACTTGCTAGACATTCCTGCAACCCTTCAGTGTTGTGGCATGTTACTAGGCAGCCTGCATGACCGGTTTGCTACATGTGACATCATCTGTCTTGGATGGCTATCTGTTTATTTCCTACATTATTCCTGTCCTATACATCCTCACCACATACATGACTGTCTGCACTGTTTGCCATGGTATATGCAATGGTGAGGTATGGCTACATGTCCAGCTCATGGGTGCTACCTGTTGGGTATGGGGCCCACACCACGGCATGTAAGATGTGTGCAAGCCACGGCTACCTCTGTTGCAGGTACGTGTGCACATTTGATGGCCAAATGTCTTGGACAGTAGACCAAATCTTGGTGTGACATTGGGGATCTGTACTTGCTGGAAGGTGAATTTCCATGACAAATGCATGCAGTAGTACCTCAACAGCTGCTTCCACTATATTTTATCTGGTGTGTGTGCACACATATGCTTCCAGTGTTTGTGAAGGCATGTAGTCACCATATTTGCTGCCCTAACATACGACTCCATATTACACACTCATTGCTCATGTTAGGACCACATTGCAGGTTGTAAGGGTTGAGGACCGCAGTATTATGATATGCCGTAGTGTAGATCTGTAACAGTTGCCATTGTAATACTGGTATATACACTGTTGTAGCACTGTATAAGGGTGATGTTTCACACATGTCCCTACTGTAGGCGATTTGTCCCACCATTATGTTCATCTCTGTGCACACATTTTGCAATGACAGGATGTTAGTCATATTGCAGGAGTCTGACATACCCTTCAGATACACCATCTAGGTGACCACTGTGATGCAGTACAGTTAACAGCAACAATATGTGAACATGTACGGCATGCATTCTGGGTAGGTGTGTTAAATGTGTGCATGGAATATACCATAGCCATAACGTGACCAGTATTTTGGCAAACCTGAACAAAAACCATACTCACCAGCTACAGCCTGCTGCCTTGGAGGTATACCAGAGGGACCTACATAAGTGTGTGAGAGATGTGATGTCAGTAGCCACATCTGTGGCATTGCTACAGGGTGGGTGCAGCATTACAGTACATCATAAGTTCATAGGTAGGTACAAGGCTATAATCCCAAGGGCCTAAGTAAGCCTAGCCAACAAGGTTCCCTGGCTTACACCACCCAAGAAAGTTAATTTATTGTGCCCCTGTCAAGCAGAGCCACAGAAGTGATCCCCAGGGTGTATTTCCTATTTCCCATCCACTCATCAAGATTTTTCTTGAAGAGTGCTAATTAGGAACTTTGCTTGACATAGATGGGTAGCTTGTTCCAGAGTATAGGAAGTCTCTGGGACAGGAATTTATCCCTCCAGCATGTACTGTTTATTGTGGTTATAAGGTTTAGGTCCCTAGAACATGTAGCTTGGAGGGACTGGGATTTCTTTAGGTGTGGCATGTCCAACAGCTCTGAGTTTAACATAGCTTTATATGTTAGGCAAAGATCTCCTCGGAGTAGGTGGTATGCTACAGAGTAAAGCTGGAGTTTTTGAGATGGTTAGTGTAGGGCATCTGTTTGAGGCCAGTAATCCTCTTTGTGAGGTACTTCTGTGGCCTTTCCAGCTGCTGAATATGTCTTGTGAGGTACATTCCAAAAGGGGCATTGTACTCTATAATGGGTCTAATGAGTGTCAAATAGAGGGGAATAATGACCTCTTTTTTCCTGTGTAAGAACCCTTTTTTAATGAGGTGTGCCACATAGAAGGATTTCCTGACTACTGTGGTGATGTGATTATCAAAGGAGAGACTACTATCCACCTGGGTCCCAAGGTTTCTTATCACACATTTGGCATTAATTAGACAGCTGTTTATGTGGTAGTTCATGGGTACAGAGTTTTTACCAAAGGGAATGAGAATGCACTTTTTGGCATTGAGTTTGAGGCCATGCCTCTGACACCAAGCATCTGACTCATTGAGGCCCTTTTGTAGAATGTCCACATCATTTGGGGACTCGACTATGGCTCTAGTTTGCAGTCATCTGCAAACTTCATTAGCCAGAAGTCGTCTGTGTTAGCCTGTACTTCAGAGAAGTAGATACCAAACAGGAGAGGTCCCAGGACTGAACCATGTGGTACTCCATTTGGCACTGGTTTGAAATCAGATTTGGAGTCTGCAACTTTTACAGTGTGGGTTCTGTCAGTGAGCCAGTTGGCAACCCATCTTGTGAAGTAAGGATTTATACCTAGTTTAGTGAGTTTAGCTATAATTCCAGAATGGGGGATGGTGTTGAAAGCCTTGACGAGGTCAAGATTGGCTGTGTGAACCACCTTACTCTCTTCTACGTCTTTGGTGACTGCCTCAAAGAAGTTGATCAGGTTCAGAAGGCATTATCTGCCTTTTACAAACCTGAACTGGGTGGGGTCCAGAGTTTGGAGGTTACCAGTGTCTTTGTTTATGAGTTCCATGATGATACGTTCCATGGCCTTGCAGACCAGGCTCGTCAGGCTAATAGGGCAATAGTTCTCGGGATCAGTGGTGGCTCCCCTTTGTGGAGTGGGATAACTGTTGCTGTGTGCCATTCAGTGGGCACAAAGCCTGATATGAGATTATGATTGAACATGGTGATTAGGTGGGGAGCCAATTCGTTCTGAAGTTCATGTAAAATGCAGCCTGGGATGTTTTCCGGTCCCATGGATGCTGTGTTTTTGGTTTTAGAGAGTGCAGCTTTTACCTGCATAGATGTGATTACAGGAACTCTGCATTCTTCCTGTACAGATATGGGCCTTTAGGGGGTGAGAGTACAAGCCCACAATACTACAGCTTATGCACATCTGTTTATTACTACTATGCAGCAACAGACTATATATAAATGTCATCTCAAATATCCATGATCTAACTGTACAGATGCAGATGGATACACAACAGTGGTCTACTGCTGTGCCCTGTGGCCTTACCTGCATGCTCCTCTGCCATTATGTGGGTAGCACCCACCTCCACTATACTCTCTGCCAGGTGTTGTGTGGGTGGGAGGGCAGGTGCTCTAAGGCTGGCAAGAAGCTCCTCAGCATGTGGCAGGGGGGATGGATGGCATCACCCCATTCTGTTGCGAGGTGATCCCCCTGACTGCAGCACCAGGCCAATGGGCATTGCAAAGTAGGCCTGTGCAATGATGACGGACCTGCTCATAACTGTGGTTATGCAGACTGACATTTTTTACCCTGTGGAAAAGATTGCTCCCAAGGGCAGTCCACTCTTGCTGCTTATGGGCTGTTCTGCCAAA
>NC_056742.1:229719077-229744077 GCF_019279795.1 Protopterus annectens
GGGACTGTCTTGAAGAAAAGGTGGCTAGAGCTCTGAAGTGCGAGTAAGGAATATATGAGGTAAGAGAAGGGTGAGTGATAGGTATTTCTTTGTAAAATATAACTGCTAAAAATGAGGAATGAATACCAAACCATTCATCTTGTGTTGTTTCTGGGGTGTTCTAATATTTAGTATATGTTGATCGATCACAAACAGTGACTGATAGGTATAGTAAGCTAGGAGTTGCGTATATCATATGCTGCATGTGCTGCAAGTCTTTCACGTTTTACTTTTACTGTTTATTTTTTCCTTTAATGTTTTAACTATATAACCCTCATCCTCTGTGATTTCCGCCTTCTTGGCTAGTCCTTAATAACTGGTTTAGATTGATCAACTGTATGCAGGACAGAGTATAGAAGGAACAGTGTGATTTTATGTGAAAATGGATGTGATTAATTAAGGCGTAAAAGTGAAACTAAGGCAAAAAAATAGTAATAAATTTGTTGTGGGGTAAGGGCAGTATTAGAAATTTAGGGCCTAAGCCCACAGCTGGCATAGAACAATCCATTGGCATGCATGCATGACCAGGTAATACAATGAAAACTACAGAGCTTAATTCCTGCAGACTCTATGGTTCAAAATGGCCAAGCAAGCAGCTGAATGACATTTTTGGATTAAAGTAAGCCTCTACTAAAATTCAAACTTGGCTAGACTAGCCAAAACTATCACTAACTTGTTAAAACAAGCTTAATGACACAATCCACTATCCTAGACAGATGACTGAACTATTAGTGCCAATTGCAACTGGAAAATGACTACCATAAGAGTGTTTTCCAAGGGTTCTCCTCTACTGGCTTCTAAGGACACAGAGAATCTTCAATAATGTCCTTGCAGGTAATCCTGACATTGAACACCTAAGATGTGGAATTTTGACTGCTTCAGACCACAAACAGTACATGTAAATATTTTTGTTGGTTTGTAAAACTGAAAAGCAATGGTAAGCAACAAATTGAGTCAGTAAACACATCCAATAAAAACAGCATTATAGTTTAGCAATTCTACACACATACAGCAGAAGATAATTCCTGCAGTGCTTTGGAAAGGTAGCAGTACTCTGTGAATCACTAGTGCAGCATAGATTAATAAAAGTATGGCTTATAATTTTAATAAGCTTTGCCAGTATGCTGAGATTGCTCATAACACATTTTGATACATTTTAGCAAAGGAAATTAACAAATGTTAACAAAACAATGTCATTTAAAGCTAGAAGGACAACTCTATTAAGTAAATAACTATATTATTAGTTGTATAAGTTATTTTACACTGTCTTAATAGAATATCAAGTTCATAGATAACCTATTTAGCAACTTAATGCTTGTAAGCTTATTACCAAAGGAAAACACATTCCCCAGGATTTACGAATGGCTAATTTCCTTGAGGAACAGTGAAGGAGCTCCTGCATGGAAAATGGCCGCAGAACGATCCAAGAAAGTGCCTTTTTCACGTGCACGAGCGGCCCCACACTGTTCCTACATGGAAAGTCGTGTGGGATGCAAATCACATCATTTGCTGGTAAAAAACATACAAATTAGTTAATTTTGTGATCCACGAAGCTGGTTGACTCCGTGCAGGAACAGTGTCAGAGCAGAAATGTATTCAGTTAGTAACTGCATCTAAACAAACAGAGGCAGGACAGCTCATGGAAAGCATGTATTACAGTCAGACACACATGACAATGGCCAAATATAAGGCCATTGGCATGAATAACAGTTTAGTTTTTTGAAAAAGCCGATCATGGGTATTTAAGCTTAGGGCAGTGGCGCGCAAACGGGAGCATACTGAAAATAAAAAAAAGAAAATGAGAAAAGTCAGTTGTAAGATAATTCTGCATTTTGTCAGGCAGCACTGGTTGTCAAGGGGAAAGGGTCTGTTTAAGTGCAGTAACTAATGACGTATACACTGGGGTATGCAAATGAGGGGAGTTATACTGAATCACAGATTTCCTCAAAGTGTCAGCTTGTACCTAACCATGTAGGTGCAGCAATACAACAGTGCAAATGTAAGAGCTGAATGACTTCATAAGGGGGTGTGTCATGCTTGCTGTAAGCGCATTGGAGCTCTGTGGCCCATGTTTGCCCTTAGCTAAGCACAGCTAAGGAAGGCGGTGAGTCAGATGTGCCTGAGCACTGTGTATATAGACTAAATGGGTGTGTGGGCCACACACCAGAATTAAAAAAAAAAAAAAAAAGAGGTAATGGCAGCACTGTTTAAATTTGAGAACTGGTTATGTGCAGCGCATCTCGGAGCTTAAATAGGGAGGAACTGGGAAGGGGAAACAGCACTAGGAAGGCAATCAAGGAAAACTAGCATAGCTACCAGGTAGAATGTATTAGAATCAGCCAATTACACATGCAGCAGCCCTGCACACTAATATAAACTATGCAAACACCCTATAGACTGTTTTTTCCCACAAACTGCACACCACTGGCGTACACAGATGGGGGATTTTTAACTGTTAAAACTAACTAAAAATGTTAGAGGCTGCTGCTGCTTTTCTCCATCAATGTGTGCTAGAGACTGAGGGTGGTGAGGAGGAGAATCCTATCAACCAAGCCACAATGAAGAGGAGGAGGAGAGTGTACAGACCCAGTGTAACTTACCACGGTATACATGAGCTGGAGATAGTAGAGTGCTATAGGGTGGACAGGGACATTCTACAGCAAATTGTTGAGCTGTGCCAGCCACGCCTTACACACAGAACTAATAGAGAGGACCCATCCCACTGGATACCAAGGTATGTCTAGACTTAAGAATACTAGCCACAAGTACCTTCCAAAGACCAACAGGGGATATCATGGGGGTCTCACATACATCAGCATCCAGGGTACTCCACCAGTTCCTGGATACCATGACACAACGTGCCAATGAGCACATTTGTTTTCCTATGGCCCATGAGGTGCTGACCACATGTATGCATCTCTTCCACCATATAGCAGAATACCCTGAGGTAGTTGGTGCTATAGACTGCACGCACTTCCACATCAAAGTACCACCTGGTGAGCGGGGCAGGGTCTACATAAACATCAAGGGCTTCCCCTCTATCAACTGCCAGATCATGTGCAATACCCAGGGCATTATCATGAATGTGTGTGCTGGCAGCCCTAGAAGCTATCAGAACGCCCACATCTGGCATTGTTCACAGCTGTATCAGGCGTTTGCCGGGGGGGACATCCCATATGGCCATCTAGTGGGGGATGCTGGCTATGCACTGGAGCCGTGGCTGATGACACCCATCAAAAATGCACACACACCTGAACAAGAACACTATAATGAGGCAAACACACAAACCAAGATCATTGTAGAGCATGTGTTTGGGATGCTCAAGTCATGGTTCCGCTGCCTTGACATATCCGGTGGACCCTTGCAGTACTCTCCAGCTACATGTACACAAATATTCATAGTATGTGCCATGCTACACAACATGATCCTGCAGAAACAGCTGCAGCAGGAACAGCAGGGGTCAGGGCTACACAGCCCCTCACCATTGCCAAGGCCAGCATAGGCACAGAGGGACTTGGAGGAGGAACATCTTGAGCCTGCCTATATAGGCAGAAGGAAGCATGCACAGCATGCCCAGGCCTTGGCAAAGATGCAATGCATAGCACACACACTGACACTGTAGAGACCCAGGGACTGATACCTCTCTCTGACTCACACATACAGTAAAAGGGATGCCAAACATGACACTACCTGAGCTTTACCATGTACAGGGAGTGTACTATATGCATCCACAATAGTCAGCCCTCCAGCACTGTCCATAATACTGGCCCAGCAACAAAGTAAGTCACTCTCCCTATTAATTACTGAATGGAGTAGTATGTTCTCATACTTGTATTTATGATATGGATGCAAGCATGCAAGGGAATTGGGTGGCTGAATGGGGCAGCAGCAGTCAGCTATATGGGACAGCAGGAAATTCATAACAAATACTGGTGTCAACATACTAGGCAGCACTACACAAGGTGACAACCCCTATTGCAGTACATGTGATGGCTCAAAGAACTGTGGGTGTCAATAGGTCACACACATGGATGTCAGTGAGGGTCACATATCCACCACCAGCCACACCCAGCAGAACAGGAGTAGATGACTATGAAGAAAGGATGTGCTAAGGCCCTCAAATGATGGCAATGGTGAACAGCCCCCCACCAGACCTACACAGACATACTACAACAGGTCTGGCAGTTGCATTCTAGTTTTGAAGGGTAAGAAGTCAGAAACTAAAATATATGCCATTAAGATCTAACATGTGTACTCTACTGATATGCCTCCTTTTTGCATGATAGGTCACAATACAATATAAAATGGAAGCCAACAGAGTAACCAGAATGCCAGTACAGTCATTTAAAATGTTAAAGTCTGCAGGTGTGCAGCCCTCCCACACAATCCCATGTAGAAATGCAGTAACAGATGCCTCACAGCACTTTCAAATAGCCTACAGTCCTCTGGCCCATGCCTCACCCATAGTGCCAGTGTATGGAATGCCAGGGGGTCCCAACTAACAGCCTAACACAGTAAACCATAAAGAAATGCAAAGCCATGTTGACAAATGCCAGTAGCATGCCTCCCCATGTCCTACTGCAAGGACTGTGGATCGGACCATAAATACTACTGGAATAAAGGCCCAACTATAGGGATACCTCTGAGATATTGCTTACATAATGTTAGGTGGAGGAGAGAATAACGGGGAGGGGTGTGGAAGCATGGATGTCATGGTGTGTGTGAAGTCTGAAACTCTAATGTTTGCCCATACTACTCCCAACTGAAAATCCATGAAAGAATAGCCACAGAATTGCTTGTAAACCACAATGTGAAGGTAAACTGACCAGATATATGAATCCTGCCTCTGGATAACCTGGGTGTATCAGTACAGCTGACAGGTATGGCCCCAGCAGGATATGGCCATTCCATGAAGTTGAGAAAAGCACAAGGAGGGGAACCCCAGCCAGCATACTAACAAGGTGCTGGACCACTTACACAGAACCAGCAGTCTATTGTCTGTAGCTACCCCTCCACAATGGCAGGTGTGTGCCAGCATGTGTAGTCTATATGCCTCAGTATACTGGTCTCAGCTTCATTCATCTTGTATTTCCTCGTAAATAACTGTGAGCAAAGAATGATAACTGTCAGTAGTTGATGACATGACACATCACAGTACAAAAGAGTACATATGTCAGAATATGTATGCTACAACCAAACATGTCACACAAGCAACACAGACAGCAATAGTTACAGTATCCCCTGTATGTTAAGCCCATTATGTCTCCATATTGGCAACCTATCTACAGATATCCTGCAGAAACCGTTTGCTAGGTGTAGCTGTAGTACACAAAACCCTGAACTGGAGTCCAACCGTCCCTGGAATGGATGCACGCACTCAATATAGAAGGTCATACTGGGCATGCTCCTACACTTAGAGAAATGAAGCCCATGTCACACAACACAGTGGACTACAGATATCGGTGATTTGCAGCTGTCTGTGCACACACACCAAATTGTACACTATTGATACTTCACACACACATATTGGATAGGAATACACACACATATCTAAGGCCAACATAATATAATATGTTAAACATACAGACACAGAGCTGTGGGGAAGAGAAAGACAGACAGCGCCAGAGAGAATCCCATTATGAGGCCTGTCCCACCCACTGTACATCCCATTGGCCTATATCACATGATATGCTGATGTCATTCACTGTAGACATATGTTTGGTTAGCCCTCAGCCCTATAGTGTCAGTGGTGCTTGTGATAACTGTGTAACACTACAGTACAAATAGGTATCCATGTAGCAGTTGTAATCTCAGTCCTGTCAAATGTAAAGTTGTGTGTGATTTGGCTGGTGGGATTTGGCATAATGGTTAAGGTGTTTACCTTACAGACACAAGGTGCAGGGTTTGATTCTCACATGGGATAACTGGCTAGGCTTTAAATGGCCCACAAGGGTAGTTAGCCTAGTAGTAATCTATGAATCTATGAGTGTGTGTGTGTGTGTGTGTGTGTGTGTGTGTGTGTGTGTGTGTGTGTGTGTGTGTGTGTGTGTGTTGCTAAATGTGTGTTGAAGCCATTCACATGTACTAAACCTCCCTTACCCCTCCTTCAGCACTGCTGCTGATGTCACTCACCTTCAATGATACCTTTGGACAGCTCTCCAGCCTATAAGCTCTGTGGTGCTTGTGATAACTGCATAATACTATACTACAGCAAACTAGTTAGGTAGGAGTTCGATCCTGGCAACTGTGCAAATGCAAGAGTGTGTGTATATCCTTGTAGAGACATGATTTTGTGGTGATTCACACCTACAACACTTCCCTTACCTCTCCTTTAGCACAGTTGCTGAAGTCACTCACCTTCAAAGATATCTTTGGACAACTTTCCAACATATAAGCTCCATGGCACTTTCGATAACTGTAATACTATAGTGTAGCAAACTAGTTAGGTAGGAGTTCTAATCCTCATTCTGTCAATTGTTTAAATGTCAGTGCTTGTGTGAGAGTGTGTGTATCCTTGTAGAGACCTGACTTTGTGGTCATTTACACTTCCCTTTCCCCTCCTTTAGCACTGCTGCTGATGTCACTCACCTTCAAAGATACCTTTGGACAGCTCTCCAACATATAAGCTCTGTGGTGCTTGTGATACCTGTGTAATACTGTAGTGTAACAAACTAGTTAGGTAGGAGTTCCAATCCTGTTCCTCGCAAATGTGTACATGTAAGTGTTTGTGTAAGAGAGTGCATGTATACTTGTAGAGACCTGATTTTGTGGTCATTCACACTTACAACACTACCCTTACCCCTCCTTTACCACTGCTGCTGATGTCACTCACCTTCAAAGGTACCTTTGCACAGCTCTCCAACATATAAGCTCCATGGTGCATACAATAAATGTGGAATAATGTAGTAGCAATAACTACACAGGTATGGGTTTGAATCTCATCCCTGGCAAGTGCTTGTGTGTGTGTGTACATATGTCTACATATGTATGTCTGTACCTCAAAGATTTTGGCCCAGTTTACACCCAGTACACATCTCAGTGCCTGACTTTAGCAGGCCTGCAGATATCATCCACCTTAGAAGAACCTGTTGGCAACCCTAAACTATGTAAGATCAATGGTTCATGTGGTAAATGCGTAACATAATGGTCCAAAAAGATAGTCACATAGAGGCTTGAACCTCACCCCTGGCAATGTAATGTGTGTGTTGGGTAAAATATTTGTTGGAATCTCTCACCTACTACATCACCCAATGCCAGTATTTACAAAGGCTGGTCATGTTCCACACCTTAGATGTACCATGGGACAATATCCATCCTATAAGCTCCATGGCATGTGCGATAAATGCAGTCTACTGTAGTAGCAATACATATCTAGGTAGGAGTTTGAAACTCAGTAATGGCAAGTGTGTGTGTGCGTGTGTGTGTGTGTGTGTGTGTGTGTGTGTGTGTGTGTGTGTGTGTGTGTGTGAGAAAATAGTAATCCCGGTATGTTTGGTTGTGGCTGTGGTTTTTAGTAATCAGAGGTGTGTTCAAATCAGAACATGTACCATTCTCCATTCTACAACAGATGCTGTACATCAACATATACCTATGTACAACCCTCAGCCCTATAATCTGTGAGGCATATGCAATCACTGTGTTACTGATCGGGGTTTACCATGCACAAACTTTACCCTGCCTATGACATGGTGGATGTGTCACCACACTGCCATACCCTGCAGCCTTGCTGCAGGGCCACATCCTGGTCACACACAGAGGCCTAAAATGGAAATGGGATACAGCATGTGAGAACACATTCACTCAGCACTTCAGTTGTGGGGAGAGAGAGGGGTAAAGCTGGCATTGAATGTGTTGCCAAGACTGTGGCCAGTATCTGTTGTCTCAGAATAGGTATTAGCTTTGTGCAGTAACTCGCAGCAGTTGTGTTTAATGCTGTGGAGGTTGTTGATGTAACTATTAAAGGCTATTGTGACTTTTGTCAGTGGCTGCTGCATCTCTGCTACCATAGATGCCTGTCAGAGATTCCATGACGGATGCAAAGTTGTGTTTGAGGCTAATAAGTGAGTTCAACACTCATGGGACACCACCTTTCCTTGCAACAGTTTCCACCTTCTGAGGTACACTTTAGTAATGGCAGGGGACCATCACATTGTCTCCCAGTGTTTAGAGGACAGTGTCTGTGTTCTGTTGGCTCTGGCTAGTACCATGCATTTATGTACCTGTTTGTACAGGGGGTCTATATTAGAATGTCAAACTAAAACAAGTTTGAACATTGTAATATTGAACCCTATATTCCAAAAGTGGAAAATAGCAAAGCCATGGCACGTCGAATTTTTCCCAGGGAAAAAAATTGATGGGACGTTTTCCGGCATTACTATTTCCTCCACTGTGGTGCGATCTTGGAGTTGGTATATTTAAGTAGGGGGGTGTATGGGGCACACTTCCCCATGTTGGGGGGGTGTGGGGGGTGTAAGTTTGATGTTGTGATATAGACCCTTTGTACAGTGCTTATGTTTATGATTCCACAGTCAGGCAGATATTTCTCATTGCCATGGGTGCAGTGAAGACATCCACCCCTGTTTTCATGGCTGCAAAGTCAGCTTTGGAGAGGTTTTGCCAGGTTATCTTTGTGGGGTTGTGGCTGACATGTTGAGTTCCATTTTAATTACAGCCTGTGTGAATCTCACCATGTAGGGATTGACATCTGGGGATGAGCAACTGTTCCCATATTTAAGTGGTCAAAACAGGTCAAGGTTGTTGCATCCTCTGCCGGGAGTCAGTATGAGCTGGTCTAGGGTAATGGAAATGATGAATCTAAGAAGTGTGGGCCACTGTACTGGCACTTGGCTACATTCCCCAGGTGATGGAGGGGTAGTTGAAGACTCATACTATGTCAGTGCTGTGCTGGACCATCAGAGATGGCAGGGTGTTGAGGAATGTGCATTGACAGTCTGGGGACATAGATGTGGATCCATAGCAGGCTATGGTCTGGATTGAACTATTACCCCAAGGCAGCTGTACCGGAAGTATCTCCAATGCATTATGATGGGATATTAGTCTAGAGGTATTCCTATCCATAATGAATATGGAGACAACACCACTTGTGGAGGTGTGCTGTGGTCCATGTTTGGGGGCTGACAGCTGTGCAATGAGCCATAGCCTGATACTGCAGATCTGCTGTCTGCTGCTGTGAACCACCTATCCATTACAGCAGACATGTGTCATCCACTCCTATTACTATGAGTGACTGCATCCTGACAGATGTCCACTTGAGCAGCATGACCCTCAGATTGTCTACATGTGTAGCTGTTATGGTGGTAATAACATTAGGAACAATGCCTAAATAAGGCACCATGGGGTGGCAAGACATTTAGCCTGTACCTGGCAACCCAGCAGTGACAGATGTAGGACATTCATGGCAAGTCATTGGGTTCTGTCAATCATGCCATCCCAAGCAGAGAGGTTCTGGATCTCCTGAGAATGACACATAATATGTAAGCCAATGTTGCAGTCAACCATCTGTTGATAGTACCGCAGCATCATTCTGGGTGACAGCAGTACACTGCCCAGGGCTACTGTCACACCTGCCTGGACCACATAATCAGAGAGTTCAACCATGTTTCTTGTCATGTAGTCTAGGGAGGTGTGTCCCTAGTCATTCACACCCAAATGGACACGGAGTGATACTTGTAGTTGTTGTGGAGTGACATGACTGGCTGTGTCATGTGTTAGATGCTGGCATGTGATTGATATTTGGCTGTTACCTGCTCCAGCTCCAAGACATATTTTAAATACTGTAGTTTATTTTCTTTACCTTGTGTTTTACTTGCATTCTGCTTTAACAGCATATTAAAACTCCAAAAGAGACCACAGCTCTCTCTCTCTTCTGAGTCAGGCAGAATTTTTCCCACCCTCTCACCCAGTTACAGTTGTCTTGTTAAATACCACTGTCTTTCCAGTTACCTGCCTCTTATGTTAATCTGACCATATATCTAATTTCCTCACTACTTTCACTGGCTTGTGTGAGTAATCACAAAATCAAAACCCCCTCCCCTTCAACTACTTAAATTTATTGGCCATCATACTGTATTCCATAATACCAGAATACAAAAGTGACCACCCCTTTCAACCCATCTTGCTGTTTTAAAAATAGTAACTCTCCACTAAACCTTAACTTTTTAAACAGGTAAAACTTAAGTTACCTACTTTCACATCTAACTTCTCTAGTGCATTTTTTTTCATCTTACCTTTAAGCATCACTGTGACTAGCATTTTCTCTAATACCTGCTAGAAAGCACTAGGACGCCTTAAACTGATACAAGCACTCAACTCTCCTTGTTAATAAGGAGAAATTAATAGTAGGCACTAAACAGCCTATAATTGCAAAGTACCTTACTAAGGTAAGGGAAAACAGCTCCTGTACTTTACAAAAAAAAAAAAAAAAAAAAACAAAACAAAAAAAACTTACCAAACCAGGCATGTCCAAGGGTCAGCTTCCAGTGAGTTCTGCTTCTGGTGATTTTTCCTGTCCACCTGGTGAATCTGGGCATACTGAGGCAATGCAGCAATTGCCTCATGTACACAAACAACCCTCTCCTGCTACCACCCAATACTACAACCTGTGAGAGATGCACTTACATAGCCAAAATGGAAGCAAAGCTTTCTCCACCCAAGATTGTGCTAGACAGTCAAGAGGAGAAGGTTAACACCCACACTACACTTCAAGCAACACATAGCCCTTCTAAACCCACACCACCAACACCCACATATAGCAACACTAAATCCACATATGCAGTGGCCCTTAACTGTAACCTGCCCAAGGAACAAGGACCTCTGAAGCTGAAACACAAACACCAATCACAAACAAAGTGTCACATAATTCACAACACCAGTGTGCCACCCAGCAACAGCCCCTAAAGCAAGACAATGTACCTCACACTTTAGTCATAGGTGACTCTATAGTCCGGCACACTGATGTCCCTCTCACCAGGTTGAACAAGGAGAAAATTACAGTCAGCTGCCTGTCAGGTGCCAGGATCCACCACATAATGCATGCACTCAAGTCACTCCACAATAAGTAAAAATATGACTCTGTCATTGTCCATGTTGGAGTGAATGACTTGAGACGTACCTCCCTGGACTACATGAAAAGAGACATGGAAGAGCTCTCGGACCATGTGGCCCAGGCAGGTATGACCCTAGCCCTGAGTAGCATCCTGCCTTCACCCAGAACTATACCACAATATAAGGACAAAATGATTGACTTCAAAAATTGGCTAAGCTTCTGGTGTCATTCAAAGGGGATCCAGTATCTGTCTGCCTGGGATGACATGATTGACAGACCACGATGCTTTGCCAGAGATGGTCTGCACCTATCGCCCCTGGGATTCAGGTTACTGGCTAAGGCTCTTGCCACCCCTATAGTGCCTTTTCTAGGCAAAGTTCAAAGGACAAAACCACCACCGTAACAGGTACAAGCATGCAAAATCTGAAGGTAATGCTACTCAATGCTAGAAGTCTAAACCTCAAAATGCACTCTCTCGAGGCACTCCTAAAAATGGAGAACATCGATATCTGTGCAGTAACTGAGACCTGGTGTAAGGCTCCAGAGAGCACCCCTGCAATATCAGGCTACAACTCTTACCACACTTTTCGGCCACCAAAGCAGGACTGAAACACTAAAGGTGGAGGAGTGTCAATATTCACCAAGGATATTCACACCACCAGGTTAGTTCCCCAACACAAAGCATCTGAAATTCTCCAGGTGCAGCTAACACTGGGTAAGACTGCAATCCAAATTGTAGCTTGCTACAGGTCCCCCACCATAGCCCAAAATTCTCACTACACCTTTCTAAACATACTGGAAAATATTAAGATAGAACCAAACACCTTAATACTGGGTGATTTTAACTACCCTGCCATTAACTGGGAAAACTACTCATGCACCAACACCATTGCCCAACAGTTCTTGGAATTCATAAATTCCAATGCCCTGGATCAACTAATCCATAGTCCCACCAGGGGCTCCAATATCCTAGACCTGGTCATTACCAACATGGGCAATCGATGCTCCACACCTATGGTCACCCCCTCGTTAGTCAGGTCTGACCATAAGCTAATCACCCTTAACATGCACATCCCACCCCCACTCCATAGTAAGGAAACCTCCATAAAAAACTTCTCCAAAGCGAACTTCATGCTACTCAAGTCAGAAGTGACAAACTTCATGACACCCATGCAGATGGGAACTGAAAGTTCAACTGCTGAATCCTACACTAAGGCACTGTACGAGCACATCCATTCATGCATGAATCGTGCCATCCGAAATAGAACCAAGATGCTGTCATCCAGTAAAAGGAAGACAATCTGGTGGTCCCCTGCCATAAACAAACTTTACAACAAAAGGAAGAAACTGTTGCAGAAAAGAGGAAAATCCCAGGATGCAAAAAACTTCCTTACCAGCCTCAGTAAGAAACTGAGATCCCTCATAAAATCCTCCAAAGCTAGTTACGAAAATAAAATTGCCAAAGATTCCAAAGACAACCACAAGGCATTCTATAACTATGTCAAGAATCTAAATGGCAATGCTCAGATCTGCTCTGAGCTAAAACAGAATGGCATTAAATATACTGATCCCAAGGATATTGCCAATATCCTGGCAGATCGATTCAGTGCCAACTTCACCCCCCTCTCACCCCCTAAATGGCCCATCTCAATACTGGAAGATTGCCAAATTACAGTAATAACGGCCACACAGGTAAAAAATGCACTCTCCAAAGCTAAGAATACAGCATCCATGGGAACAGATGACATCCCGGGCTGTGTACTACATGAACTACAATATGAACTGGCACCTCACCTAAGTGTCATGTTTAATCATAGCCTCACCTCAGGTTTTGTGTCCACTGAGTGGCGCAGAGCTACAGTTATCCCACTCCACAAGGGGGGATCCACCTTGGATCCCAGAAACTACCATCCCATCAGTCTGACAAGCCTTATCTGCAAGGCCATGGAGCGTATTATCATGGAACTTATAAACAAAGACATTGGCAACCTTCAAACACTGGACCCCACTCAGTTTGGGTTCGTGAAGGGCCGATCTTGTCTCCTGAACCTGATTGACTTCTTTGAATCAGTCTCCAGAGTCATGGACAAGGGTAAGGTGGTCCACACAGCCTATCAAGACCTTGCCAAGGCCTTTGACACCACCCCCCACTCTGGAATCATAGATAAACTTACTAAGCTGGGCATTAATCCCTACGTCGCCCAGTGGGTTGCTAACTGGCTTACTGATAGAACCCACACTGTAAAATTAGCTGACTCCAAATCCAGCTCCTGACAAGTGACAAGTGGATTACCTCAGGATTCAGACTGGGGCCGCTCTTGTTTGGCATCTACTTCTCTGAAGTACAGGCCAACACTAAGGGACTCTGGATAACAAAGTTCGCAGATGACTGCAAACTGGGAGCCATTACTGAATCCCCAAATTATGTGGATACTCTACAAAAGGGCCTTACAGAAACAGATGTTTGGTGCCAGAGCCATGGGCTCAAGCTCAATGCCAAGAAATGTATAGTTATCCCCTTTGGGAAAAAACATGTATCCGTGAATTGCCATACAGGTGGCAGTACACTAAACACCGAAAGTGTGATAAGAGACTTAGGGACACAGGTAGACAGTGGTCTCACCTTCATTGACCACATCACCACAACAGTCAGGAAATCCTTCTATGTGGCACACCTCATCACTAAGGGCTTTTCATCCAGAAAAAAGGAGGTCATTGTCCCACTGTACTCATCCCTCATTAGACCCATTATAGAATACAATGCCCCATTTGGTATGTACCTCTCAAGACATCTGCAACAACTGGAAAGGCCGCAGAAATACCTCACTAAAAGAATTACAGGCCTAAAGCAGATGCCCTATGCTGACCGCCTTAAAAAACTCCAGCGATACTCTGTCGCATATTGTCTACTCAGAGGCAATCTCTGCTTAACATACAAGGCCATGTCAAACCCAGAGCTGTTGGACATGCTACACTTAAAGAAATCCAAATCCCTCAGAGCCACACACTCCAGGGATCTAAACCTTGTCATCACAATAAACAAAACATGCTGGAGGGATAGGTTTCTGACCCAGAGACTCCCCAGACTCTGGAATAGATTGCCCATACATGTCAAGCAGAGTGCCTCTTTGGCCCTCTTCAAAAGGAACCTTGACAATTGGATGGGAGAAAGGAAATTCACCCCGGGGATCACGTCAGTCACCCTGCTAGACAGGGGTCCAGGGAAGTAAATAGTGTGGGAAGAAATAGCCAGGGAATTGTTATGGCTATGCTTGTATAGGTCCTAGGGCTGATAGCCTAGTACCAACCTATGAACATATGAACCTATATTCAAGTTAGTGAGTGGGATATGTGCCTCAGTATTGAGTTACCCATGATCACTGTATTGTGCAAGGTGGTTAGCCTTAGGGGTTTAGGCTGGGGGCACACTACTATGTAGGTTAAATATGTGTCCCTTGGCATGTGCCATATTACATTGTCTGAGTGGGTGTCTGCCTTGCTGATCTGTGCTGTTTGGAAAGATGTCCATTGAGTGCCTCTGGGAAGGTTGGTGTGTGGCTTTTCACTGTATGTCATGGCTGTCAAAGTGGGTGTCATGGTGAGCTACGTGTTCCACATGGTGTGGTGCAGGTGTTGACCTTATCCCTTTGACCTGCTAGTCCAGCCTTTGCTGGAGAGTGCATATGTCCACATTGGGTGATATATAGGTAACCCTCACAGGTTGAGTGTTTGGGGTTTAGAGGGGATGGTTGTCTGTGTACAAGTGGCAGTTGCAACAGTGCCCCAGAATAGACAAGTGCACCAAGTTAATGAGTGAAAGCACAGATAACCGCCCTTCAAACATGCCAGGAGGGTTGGACATAACTAGCAAGTACTGGGTGACTTCTGTGATGAACGAGTATCGTTGACAGCTCCCAGGTGTGCCACACATCTTGATACAAAAACCTGGTGAAGTGCCAAGGCATAATGCTAGTTGAAGTGCAAGACAGAAAGAACTAGCTTGATGTACGGGTGGAACAGAAGAAGACTGTTTGCCACCTGTAATACTTTACTACAGTTGTGCAGTTATCAGCAGCTTTGGCTATGTAAAACTTTGGTAAGCTCGGTAGCACATGCAGTAACTGTGTAACACTATAGTAGACAGACCTACATAAGCAGGAGTTCTAATCCCAATTCTGGTAAGTGTGTGTCTGTCTGGCTCATACCATTTTTGACCTGTGTAATACCCTTTACACTTCCCTTCAATCCAGTTTAGTAGACCTGCTGATGTTATCTACCTTAGAAGTACCTTTGGAAGAGGTGGACGTGTACAAGCTCTCTAGTGCCACTCAAAACTGTGTAGAACTGTGTTAAGAATACCTAGTTAGGCAAGTGTTCTAATCCTAATGCTAGCAACTGTGTGTGTGTGTGTGTGTGTGTGTGTGTGTGTGTGTGTGTGTGTGTGTGTGTGTGTGTGTGTGGATCATATGTTGTGTAGCTTATACCATTTTGATGTCTATACCATACACAGCTGGTGACCACCTCCCACTGCCATTACTTTATATAGTGTGGTAACAGCATCTGCCTCACATGCAGCAGGTTTTACAATTCTACAGTCCTCTGTACGGATGGGTCTGGAATATCCATGTGTTTGAAACCTATATGTGTCAGAAGTGGTCTGTGTGCCTTAACAATGCCCATGTATGTGATATTATACCCAAATATGCCACAGTGAATGTACTTCCACACACGCATACCTGACTGAAACATCATGCTGATAGGATGTCTGCTGCCCTCACAAGTGGCCAGCTTTGTAGGTGCAATACATGAGTCCAGATGCTTGGTTTTGCAAGTGAACTGGACCTATTATGGGTCACATTAAAGGCTGGAAGAGGTGTGCACTGTCATATCGTGGTCCTTATTAGTATGTAACAAGGACACCTTGCATCTTAAGAGGGGTGTGTACACAATTTATATCCATTGTATACCAGTGATGTGTCACGCATGATCCTACCTTAGGCCATTTGTCCAGCACAATATGCTGGCCTCTGTCCAGACATCTTGGAACTGACAAGTTGTGAGGTATGCTACAGGAATGTTGAATTCATGTCATGTAGGCCCCAGTGGTGACCACTGTGATGCAATACAGTAAACCCCAGTACAAGTGAACATGCACAACAAGCAATATAACTATTACATAAAGCAATATAGCTATTACTAATGGTTGTGTGCATGGCAAATTGCATGCACTTCACATGCATGTGGTATTGCCAGGCAACAACAGAAAAATATCATACTCCCCAGCTGTAGTCTGCTGTCCCATATGCAGACCAGAGGGTCCTAGGTAGTTGTGAAAGGGAGTTATTGTCAGCAGACACACATGTGGTGTTGGTACAGGATTGATGCAGCATGCCTGCACATCTGCAGTTCTAACTGCAGTAATACACAATGCCCTGTCCTCACCATAGATGTGCACCTGTGTGTATTAAAAAACCCCATCCACAACTGCAATCAGACTTGACACATGCATGTTGATACAATACAGATACATGTATGTCTGATACATTAGTGTACTGATCACCACTGGGCTCTTACCTGCATGCTCCTCATCCAATGTGTGTGTGTGTGTGTGTGTGTGTGTGTGTGTGTGTGTGTGTGTGTGAGTGTGTGTGTGTGCAGCCCACCTCCACAATGCTTCCCTCTGCATCATGGCTTCTGTGTTCAGTGTGTGGCCCAAGTGTAGTGAGGAGCTCCTTGTTGGGTGTCAGTGGGGGCTGGATGGCTGGGCCCCTACCTGTGGTTAGATGTTCCCTCGCTACAGCAGCAGCCCATTGATGGGCATGACATTTGAGGTTGGTGGCCCGATGCTGCACATACACTTAAGTTCTGCTGTGCAGTCTGGCATCATTTACCCTGTCAACCACACTGTTCCACAGGGCAGTCCTCTCCCACACATCTTCTGCTCTCCATCCAAATGACAGGGCATAATGTCAAATCACATATTGGGTGATGATGTCTGTTTCCCCAACAGAGAATGCTGGTAGGCGAGCACTCTAATGTTACCTGGAAGACATAAACTGGAAAAGGGCACAGGGCCTCATACGGTTGACAAAATGTACATCAACAGTGGATATTACTTGCAAATAATCCACACTACACTGAAACCCTGCAAGCTATCATGGCAATAGCAACTTGCATTACGTGCCTATTCCTGAGCTATCTTATTCCCCCCAATGTTGGGCACTTGATTGCATAGTCCTTTAACCTCCATTCATTTCTGTGTAGAGGGTTGACAGTGGGCATCTTCCATGTGGATGGTCTGTGGATGGTGGCAGGTCTTTGACTGTGGTGTGTGATGGAGCTCTGAGCACATGCCTGAGGTCATGTAGGAGGCAGACACTGATGTTATTATGCCCCATGCAGATATGCTGTTGTTGCCATCAGTAGACAATATGTACATGCTCACCACTGCTGAGGTGAGGAGTGTGGTTGATGTGCATATCTCCCTGTACAACTGGGGTGGACAGGGTGGCGATGGTCCCAACTAACCTGTGTGATGCAGGTTGCCTATATCCATGGCATGTGTGCATGAGGTGTTCTTTACCCCCATTACAGGGTGAATTGTGTTGTTTCATCTGAGACTTACAACATATATGGAGACACAGTTGCAGTTGTCCTTGGTGGTGTTGATATGTCCGATTCATAGTCATAGACAGCCTTACAGGACGTCACCTGTGAACTTACATGCTTGCCCAGATATAGGTGTACTTACTTCAAGGTTGTTGCCTGCACCTATGTGTCCCTCTACAGCTAATGTAGTACCCTATTATGTGGTTTATGTATTGCTGCTGTCCACGAAAGGGGATTACTCTACCTTGGTGGAGGCTGGATATACAGGTCAGGTACTGCTGTCTCCATATAGCTACAGTGGATATGAAGAGTACACACCACTGATACACTGCCTGTTATTTTTGCAATTGGAACATGACACCACAGTAACTCATTTAATCACAATTCCTACCTGTAGTGTGACCTATAGCCTGCACAATTCAATTGAAAACATAACAATCAGGTCAGTGAAAACATATGGGAATAATACTCAGTACAATAAGCCAGTAGAATGAATGTGCACACCCTTAAACTGATATGCTGTGTTTGCACCTCTTGAGATGGTTACAGCATTCATCTGTCTTGGTCTGGACTCTAACATCATAACACATCATCACTTGGCAATAGTTGGTCAGCTTCCTAGAAGCACATTTGATTGTAGTTCAATGGAATTGTACAGGTTAGGGGTCACATAAAGATGAGAAACATTATGAAATGATCTTCTGTGGTCTGATTGTCATATAGTACACATACCTGGCATTCTAACAGGCATGTGTACACTTGTAACAGCCACTCTATATAGCTGTGGATATAGCTGGTAGTGGTAGGCATGGACAAAGGTACTTAACACAGGTGGACACTTCTCTGATTAATAGCTGAATATCATGCCTACTCTAGTACCCATATCAATGTCAGGGCACTGCAACAACCAGTAGCTGTACACATTTCTGTCTGTTGTACGCACTGACACTGATATTACACACATGTGCAACATGCTCAACCTATGTACCTGAATGCTTGAAAGCCATGTGATTTACTATTGTGCCTTCCAGCTGAACATAAGCATACATACATGTGCTTAGGGGATACCTGGTATACATTTCTGTTGCATGTTAGTATGGCACACTGTAGTTTCAGTCTTGCCGCTCAATCATACATCTCAACCTGTTACAGCAGTAGATCTGGACAATGGCACACATAAATGGGTGTCAAAGGAGATATCAGTATTGATACTGTATTAATATAGCTGCACCATACATTAGTACATTGATTACACAGTAGAGTTTGACATCACTGTGATAACCTGGAAGATGTTCAACAGTCAGAAGTAAGCTATTATGTTACAATGTCATTGCTCACAGATATGCCAATGGTTTGGCTGACATAACACATGTATATGTGTATGCGACTACAAATATCAGTCACAAATGTGCTTATTGTCCAGCAGAACACTGTACAGTTGAATGTTATTAATTCAAGATATCACATACAGTTCAACAGACATGTCTGCAACAGTACTCTACTATGCACATGCCCTCTATAGGTCTTTTAGCTTTACAAGGCAAACATGTGTCATACTCATAACCACAGGTAACATGGATTAGGAAAGCATCCCATTAACTGGCCTAGCAGTGGCACAGTCCCAACTGTTTGACAGACAACCCTGTGGTTGTCATATATGAGATGTCCTTTCCCAGGGTGAGTCAGGCTCCTGAGTTGTGATCCCACTTCACATCCTCTCAGAGCATCACATCTGGACAATGCCTGAAATGATGGGGGGATAAATAGGGACAGACTTGAAATATTCCTGTTACAACATAGGATGATTGTAGAATGATACATTTAGGATTACTGTGAATATTCTTAAGGATGTGGAGTCTTACACTTAAGTTGTTTGTCATTACCTGCTGAATTCAATCCTCAGCTATTTGCCAGAAAAGTACAGACTTCAGGAGGAACAGACAAAAATACATGATGGTAAAATGTGGATATTCTGTGAAAATCTTTACAGTTAAGAGGTATGTCTGTGATATCTCCCATTGCAGAGAGGGCCAGATGCTATGGCCATAGCAGCTGTTTAGCAGGACATTAGTACAGCATGTCTTGTTGGGACATATATTCATCCAAATCATATTTCCCATTATTACAGACCAGGCACTACATTCAATTACTTGCTTACATGTTCCACTTACCTTTTTTTCTTTCTTCTCTTTTCCACTTTATGTTTCTTTTGTTATTTCTCTCTCTCTCTCTGTTCACTACAGGGATAGAGCTGGTTTGAATAGATAGCAGCATGGCTTTTGTAGATAATGCTCATGACCAGGTGATGGCCTGTGCACCTATTGGGTTTCCCCACTTGTTAATTGCATGCAGTGCAGCTGTGTAGTTCTTCCAATAGCCAATGTCATGGCAAAACACTCCCATAAATGAGTACTCCATGTGGGCATTGGCCCTTTCCCTTACTTGTGAGGAAGACATCCTGGAGTTGTGTGGGCTACTACCTCTTACAACAAGACTTCTGGAGACAAGCCAAATAAATGGTGGGGAAGGTTCAAGACTTAGGAACAGAATGTGAGTATTGCTGTTATATGTTTGGATACTGCTGGTTCAACAGGGTTTGTCTGCACATGGTACGTCTGCATGGGTTTCAGTCTGACAAAGTTCTGTCTCTGCATAGCTCTCAACTGTAGGGCCATCCACATAATGGCAACAGGTTAGCTGGTGTTGTCATTGGCTAATCAGTAGCATACACTTGTGATTGCATTATGTAGCTGGTAACATCCATTTATTTTTCTGACTTTATTTCCCTCAGAAAAGATATCTTACAACAAACCCTGTAACACCAGCAACTTTCTCAGTGTATAACAGCAATATTTCATATATGGCTGTGTATTTTGGCTTCTGTCCACCAATTATATCAGGCTTTGTCCAGATGTCATACAGTAGTAGGTGGATACATATACTGGTCTATCATTATTTAGTGCTGTAATTCCTGCTGAGGGGAATGGCTGGGAAACATGTTGAAGTCTGTACATTGAAAAGGTTGGTGTATAGAGAATGCTCTTAGATGGCTTTGTAACATATTTTATGTGGGGGACAGTAACACATGTTTTAAAACTAGGCTGTTAGAACATGTCAGACGTATTACTGATAGGAAATATGTCAGTTCTATAGCTGTACATTTGAATAAATCATGCCATGGGGATAGTAGTGGGTCTCAAGGTATTGTTTCTGAAAACGTCTGTTCCTCAGTGTGATGAAACATTCATAAAATGACAATTGTTATGTACAGACACAATGTATTAATATTAACTGTGATACTTTATCCCACAGGGGGTTAAATGACGAGTGTCATTTGAGGCTGTGTATTCAATTATGTAATTAGGTGTTAATTACTTCTGGTGATTAACTCATGTATTTCTGGTAATGTTTACTCCTTGAAGGCTTTGGCCAAGATATCAGAGTATAATAAACATGTGTGAATTACTGGCTAGTTATGATTTTCTTTGCTATGTTCAAACGGTTTATTTGTTTTCCTAAGAGGATGTTGTATGTCTGACCATTGTGTATGGCCTGTCATGATTTTGTAGCAGTGTGCTGTTCACTTATTTATTTGGACTGTGGGGGGGGGGGCAGTTGTGAGTGTCATAGCTTCTTTTGTATCCAAATGTGCATGCTGCCCGAGTTGTAGGTTTCACCGAAAAAGCACTTTTGTGACAGTGTGCTAATAAAAAGAGGAAAATGTGGGGAAATGGATGTTGCTGAGATCGTACCACAGTGGGGATAAGGGAATATTCCCTTTTTCCCCCTGTAGTGTAATCTCAGAGTGAGAATATAAAAGTACTGGGGGTGTGGGGGGTGCAGCAATGTGAGTTATGTGGGTTTTTTAAGTCTATTTATTATTTTTTTGCACACTTTAGCGAAGGTGCTTTTTCGGTGAAGAGCACTTTCACTAAAGTACGTTTGGCAGTTTTAGTTTCAGTGTTATGGGCATTTGATAAATAGTCCTAAATATATATCTGTATATGTATGTTTGTACACACACACACACACACACACACATATATATATATATATATATATATATATATATATATATATGTATATATATATATATAATATATATATATATATGTATATATATATATATATATATATGTGTGTGTGTGTGTGTGTGTGTGTGTGTGTGTATATATATATATATATATATATATATATATATATATATATATATATACATATATATATATATATATATATATATATATATATATATATATATATATATATATATATATGTACACATCAGTATTTATTGGTAATATATCTATATATTGTTGTACACATATATGGATCTCCCTACATATCTCACTCTCTCTCTATGTATGTTTCTATTCATATATACATATATATATATATATATATATATATATATATTTATAGATACCAATCCTTCCTAATTGCACACTTGTCTCTTCCCTATTGTAAATAAGCTGTAAAGAAGGGCATGTTTGACAAAACTTTCTCAAACAATACAACTCAGGTGGCTAACTGGTAAATTGCATAGGCTTTTGTGTACAGGGTCCTGGGTTCAAGGGCTGGTTATTTTGTTGCTATGCAGAACAACGACTGTTGAATACAGAGTGGTTAAGGCAGTTTTGAGCAGCTTTGAGTGTGTTTGCATGGGTTTGCATGACAGGAAGCAGTGCTAACGTAAGGGTAAACTAAAAGGCACTTACACCATGTAGGCTTCGCTTACCAGTGCACAAATCTGCTTAGCATTTACATTTAAGCAAAGCTTACACCTGCTAAGCATAGGTTAGCCCTGGTAACCACTGATCACATTCCATTCTGATAAAATAACAGGGTAATGACATCTTTAATAAATGTAATGTGTATTTAATTTCCTGTACATAACATGCTTCGATGTGCTGTCATTACAGTTGCAAGGGGTGTGAATATACTATATGGGACACTTGGGTATTCATGGGTAGTACCACAATCTTTTCTCTTTGGATTTGTTTCATACATGGCTAGTATCCCAAGTTATATGCAGTCACACTTGCATATTGCACCAGCTACAGTGCACCGATTGACTGAAATAGTTTAACACATATTGTATCATTACGTTAGTACTTTTAACAGTGCTTTTTCAAGGAAGAGAAGATTGCAGATTGTACTAATGGAACCATACACCTGCATTCAAATATGGACTCTGAGTTCTGAGTATCTTGTTTTTGGTGTTTGAGCTGTATGTTTATATGTATCTCATATTGGATATTGATCTGATATGTTGATATTAACTGTTGACTACTATGTTTTATGGACATGCCATTGAGGACTGCTGTCATGTAGTAATGGCATACCTTTCAGTTACAGATGTGTATCCTTCAAAACATTCCTCCAAATGCATAACCTGTTGGCTATCTACTTTCTATCTGTCCTCTGTACAGATGTGCAGCTGTCAGGTATTGCTAAGTCCATACCACTATGTAGGTGCCCACATTGTATTGTGCTGTGGACAGCAGTATGCCCAATCTACCCCATTGTTTGTGCATCTGTTCCCACCTAGTGATATATAGGTTGATGCTGAGCTTAGTGAGTGGGGAATGTTATCGAAGGCTTTGGCCAGATCAGTGTAGGCTCTATGTGTCACCTTGCATTCATCCACAGTTCAGGTGACTGATGCAAAGAAGTTGGCCAGATTGAATGAGCAGGTATGACCTACCCTTCACAAAGGTAAACTGTGTGGGATCCTGAGTCTGCAGATTCCCATATCCCTGTTTATTAGGTGCATGATGATGCATTCCATAGCTTTGCATAACAGACTTGTCAGGCAGTTGGGGCGGTATTTCCCAGGGTCTGCAGTTACACCTTGTTTGTGGAGAGGGGTGACTGTATCAGCACACAATTCAGTAGGGACAAAGCTTGAGGTGAGGCTGTGATTGAACAGGGCGCACAGGTAAGATGCCAGGTCACTCTGTAGTTCATGTAGAATACAGCCAGGGGTATTCTCAGATCCCATAGAAGCTGTATTCTTGGCCTTGGATAGTGGTGTTTTAACCTGTGCTGCAGCAATACTGGGTGCCTGGTGGTGTACTGGTATTGTTATTGGTCCTTGGGGGAGAGTGAGGGGTAATGTTTGCACTCAAGATACCAGCCAGTATATTGGCATTATTGTTGGCTCAGTCTGGGAGGTACCATTGTCTAGTAGCTCAGAACAAATCTTGGTATTGCCATGGAGATTCTTTGCATAAATATATGAGGCCTTGTGGTTTTCATTACTATGGTTCCAATTCTTTCTCACAGCTAACTTTGTAGTATTTGATGAGGGATCTCAACTTTTCATTGAGGCTGATAAGGGTTTATTTCCTGTCTTGGGACTTCACCTTATTACATATTGGTTTCCTCCTTCTGTTGTACAGTTTCTTTATGGCAGGGGTCCACCAGATCTGCTTCCTTTTTTTGGAGGTGAGGGTCCTGGTTGTATTATGTAAGGCGGTATCCATACATTTGTGTACGTGTTCATAGTGCATTGTTTGAGTCAGCTGTCATGCAACTAGTCTCCATTTGCAAGGCGGCCATGAGGTTAGCCATGTCTGATTTTATGAGGCCATAGTTAGTTTTGGAAAGGCTTTTCATGGTGATTACCTTTGTAGGGGGGTTGGAGAGCTGTGGATTTCCAAAGGTGATTAATTTGTGTTCAGATATAATAAGGCAGGAGTTGACTATTGGTGTAGAGCAACAATTGCCCATATTTTTCCCCATGTTAGGAAGGACCAGGTCGATGTGATGGGCGTGTGCATCAGTACATGAGTAGCTTTTTCAGTTAATGGTGGGGTAGTTGAAGTCAAACAGTATGATAGTGTTAGGTTGGACACTAATATTCTCCAGGGTGTTTATGGACATGGAGTGTGAATCTTGGGACATGTATGGGGACCTATAGCAGGCTACACCCTGAAGCACTGTCTTACCCAATGTCAGCTATGCCTGCAGGATCTGTAATGCATTATGTTGGTCTACCATTCTGGAGGTGTGTGCATCCTTTATGAATATGAAAATAACACCACCTTTGGAGCTTCAGTCCATATTCTGCAGCCAAATGTTGTGGGATTAATTATAGGCTGGTACTGCAGGGGTGCTTTATGCTGCCTTTGACCAGGTCTCTGTTACAGCACAGATGTCATTGTTCCCTATTTTAAGGAATACTTCCAGTAAGTGAATTTCCAGATTTAGAATTCCAGTGTCCAGTAGCATGAGCCTCTGATTGCATGTCTTTGTATATATTTATGTATACATATATTTATA